>NC_056743.1:1647871698-1648171698 GCF_019279795.1 Protopterus annectens | reverse complement strand
CAGATTCGTATATTTGGGGATGGTTGTTTATCAGAATCCAGTCTAATGTGCTTTCTTTCTAATTGTGTTTGTTTATCCTGGTGGGGGAGGTGATGGTTTGGGAAAAACCATAAAGGTTGATGTGGGTGGTAGGGTGGTTGCTTCTACAGTAATTCCAATCAATGTTTATATCGCCAAGGATTATAGTTTCTTGGGGCAGGTGTTGAGATAGCCAGCAAAGGATAGTTTCTATGGTGGTATTGTTATTACTGGGGGGTAGATAGATACAAATAATATAGATGGCTTTGGTATTGTTAAGTTGAAGTTTGGATATGAGGATTTCTGCATTTGTATTAAGTGGTGGCTTAGAGTCATAAGTGGTTAAATGTAATCCTGATTTAAACAGAATAGCAACCCCCTCCACCCTTTTTGGCTGCACGGTCGAGTCTTAGGATATTGTACCCTGGTGGGATGATTTCATTGTTCTTGTTCATTCATGTTCACAATTAGAAGTTGCTTTACTCACTTCTGACAGTGAATGGCCTCTGTTTCCCCTTATAGCTCCTTTATGTTTTCCCTGTCATTTAATACTGCTCTTGCATTCCCTCAGAGTTGGAGACTGCCATAATGATCAAAGTGGTTACCTCACAGACACAAGGTAGAGAGTATGCATCTCAGCTTTGAATGGACATTAAATGGCCTACAAGAGCAAGTAGCTTAGTACTAACCTATAAACCTGATCGTTATCTCTTTACTTGAATGTTCTCATGTCTTCTCCTTCTATCAGTATCCTAGACATTAATAGCATGCCATGCACTAATGATATGCTCTGCCTGATGGCAAATCTCCAAGTATGTTCCTATACAATCAAAGCAATTACAAATAATTCCTTAGAATAGTTCTTAGCCATTTATATATATATATATATATATATATATATATATATATATATATATATATATATATATATATATATATATATATATATATATATATATGTATATGTGCCAACTGTACTGCAATTATACATTTGATGTTTATATTTTTGGCTATTTTATGGCATCTGCTATTTTTTCTGTTAGATTGTAATCATAGTACTCTAATCTCTAGTCTTCAATAAATGTATTTATTATATGTGTACTCCTTATCTGTGGAGCTTTTCTCCCTGAGATTTCATTGCTAAGAGACCCTTGGCTTGGCCAAACTATATCTAAGAAAAAAGCCATTGCCCAGCACCACTAATAATAAAGATAAGCATAGTACACAGTTTTGTTGCATACCAAAAATGTTTGTCTAGTTCAGTAAAAATTGTACTTATTTAGTTCCAGACAGACTTGCGACTGTTATGGAGTAGTTTATCTTGTTATGGGAGAAATAAGGCTAGTAGTTTCTGAAACACAAATCCTGAAATTTGTGCTGATAGATTTATGCATTCCTGGAATGTGAACAAACCTTAGTTAAACTTCTTATGTCTTCTACTAAAGTATGACATCGTAAGGCTGATGTTCTTAAGACGGTATATAGAAAACCATCTTCTATTTTCATTTTAAGATTCTAAGAAGATGGTACCGTAGTATTAAATCCAAACTTGGTAAGCTTAGGTTCTGATAATCTTTAAACCCATCTTCTGTAGTCACGTCGCAGTTTGTGTTCATTGCTAAACATATTTAAGAAATGCGTAGTACTCTCTGGACTAAACAGCATGCCAACATTCTAGCATTGCACTGCTGCTTGGCTACCGTATGTGAGATGTGAATGCCCATTTCAAAATATCTACTCACTGTCTCTAGTATCCTGACAAAAATTCCATTTGCTTTGGAACCAACATGTCAGTCTTAGTTTTTGTACATACTAGTATGCATAATTTCATTTAATGAATCGTAACCATTCATTGATCTATAAAGCTATCTAAGTATGTAGTAGAATAAAAATCTGCATTAGTCCCATCAATGAATATGACAGCTATATCAGAATATTGTGCCTTGTACTGCCTATGCCCTTTAATAGTGATGTCATTTACTTCTCCCATCTCAGCTACATGCAGCTACAATATCCTTTATAAACATATATTACTAAACTTAAACCAAGAACTGGTGTCTTCCTCATTGACGCAAATGTTAGTTCTTTAGATTTACTTTCTTCATGCATACTTAAAAGCGGAAATTAGTCAAAAACTGAATAACATAAGGTGACAAACTAATGAAGAGAAAAATAAGGGGAAGTTCTGTGTAGTAACATAAATAACATCAAAGACAAACATCCTGCGTGTGAGCAATTGCCCTGCTCAAGGAAACAGAGTCATACAGGAACCAAAAAATGAGAGCCAGCAAACAGTGACTAGAGAATAAAAATATTGTATTAAGTGAACATAATCACAGCAAATACAGCAGTTACAAACCGGTTTCAGCTGGCAAAGCACAGCCTTCTTCAGTGTACAAAAATCACGAGATACAAAGCTGTTTTTATCTAATAAGCAGACATCCTATTGGTTGAGCCCTAAAGGTGTTCATTAAGTCCCGGGGGGAATAACCCTCCCAGTCTAATGATCCATTTCTTTTCTTTAATATTTAATATGGAATGCCATCCTGTTTTGTTTGCCCTGTTTCCATGTATTGTGTCAATAATGATGAAATTAAAATTGGATGTTGGGTGAACTAGTTGATGCTTATAAAGGGCATTATGCATTCTTTTTTGTTTGATGTTGCTGATGTGTTCAGAAATACGTATTCTTAAAGGTCGTGACGTTTGTCCCACATAAAAGGAACCACAGTTGCAAGAGGACAAATAGATAATCCAATCACTTGAACAATTGGAAAAAAAGTTAAGGTCAAAAACCTTGGGACAGTTACGACTGGAGAATTGTTTGGACTTGTTAATGTATTTACAGTTGGTACAATGTCCACATGGAAAACAACCATGTAACGGTTCACCAGATAATGTTGTTTGTAATAAATCATGTGTGTTGTTGTCCCTATGTTTATAGTGATTGAAAAAAGAATTGAGGTTTTTACCTTTCCTGTAGGAAAATAGACAATTGTCTGGAATGATACTGGTGATGTCTGAGTCACATTGAAGAATGTTCCAATGCCTACGTACACTTTGGATGAGGCTATTGGAATTATGGGCATATGTAGTCATAAGTCTGAGGGGTTGTGATGGCTTTTTATTGTGTGTCCTGTATGTAAGTAAGTCTGTTCTCTCCATAGAGCTAACCTTGTTGCTGGCCATGGATATGTCACCTTGTAGCCATGAAGTTTAAATCTGGTAGTTAGATCCGATTTATGTTTCAAATAGGTGGTATCATCTGAACAAACTAACTACCAGATTTAAACTTCGTGGCTACAAGAGTGGTGACATATCCATGGCCAGCAACAAGGTTAGCTCTATGGAGAGATCAGACTTACTTACATACAGGACACACAATAAAAAGCCATCACAACCCCTCAGACTTACGACTACATATGCCCGTAATTCCAATAGCCTCATCCAAAGTGTACGTAGGCATTGGAACATTCTTCAATGTGACTCAGACATCACCAGTATCATTCCAGACAATTGTCTATTTTCCTACAGGAAAGGTAAAAACCTCAATTCTTTTTTCAATCACTATAAACATAGGGACAACACACATGTTATTACAAACAACATTATCTGGTGAACCGTTACATGGTTGTTTTCCATGTGAACATTGTACCAACTGTAAATACATTAACAAGTCAAACAATTCTCCAGTCGTAACTGTCCCAGGTTTTGACCTTGACTTTTCAATTGTTCAAGTGATTGGATTATCTATTTGTCCTCTTGCAACTGTGGTTCCTTTATGTGGGACAACGTCACGACCTTTAAGAATATTTCTGAACACATCAGCAACATCAAACAAAAAAATGCATAATGCTTTATAAGCATCAACTAGTTCACAACATCAATTTTAATTTCATCATTATTGACACAATACATGGAAACAGGGCAAACAAACAGGATGGCATTCCATATTAAATATTAAAGAAAAGAAATGGATCATTAGACTGGGAGGGTTATTCCCCCCGGGACTTAATGAACACCTTTAGGGCTCAACCAATAGGATGTCTGCTTATTAGATAAAAACAGCTTTGTATCTCGTGATTTTTGTACACTGAAGAAGGCTGTGCTTTGCCAGCTGAAACTGGTTTGTAACTGCTGTATTTGCTGTGATTATGTTCACTTAATACAATATTTTTATTCTCTAGTCACTGTTTGCTGGCTCTCATTTTTTGGTTCCTGTAACATAAATAAGCCATCACCAATGAAAGACAATTTCCTTCCTATTTCATCTTCTGTTTTGATATTAATTTGCTGCTTTGCCACTGCCTTGAATACTTATATGCTCATAATTATATGCAATTTCTTTGAGACTCGTTAATAAAAACTATGCTTAAATGCAGAGTCTTTCAGTTGGGAAAAGTAAGGTAGGGGAAGTGGAGAGATACAGTTTGTATCATAGCAGTTTTGTTAATATGGTTATAAGGCCTTCTGATTGAGTTGGTACATTTTCAAAAAGTACAGGGGTGGCCTTCAGCAAAGTTAGCACTGTGGTCTACTAATGCTGCAGAGGTAATTAACAATTTAGTGGCATACAAGGTCCACATGGAAAAAAATGCTCAGTAATGCTCCTTCTTTGCATCTGAATTGAACACCTAGCATAAATGGAACATCTGTGCTAATGTTCCCCTACCAGCCATTACTGTTGTATACATTGTGCGCATGGGCACACACACACACACACACACACACACACACACACACACACACACACACACACACACACACACACACACACACACACACACACACACACACACACACACACACACACACACATTCACTCACACTTGCACATGCATGCCCACTGACACACATACATACAGTCTTGCATATGTCACCTCATACAATGCCAACTGTCCCACTTCCATACTCAGCAGTGTATGATGCCAAAAAGCAGCCCATTAAATTCCACTGCTATGCACCAAAAGGACACATTATATCTTGCCTTAGAACTTCTCTGCTGCACTGTTTAAGTCTGAGAGTAAGGCTCTGGGGTGGGGCATGTCCCAATTTGCATTAGCCCCACCCACCCCCTCATGATTGCTACACTTGCATAAGGTGTCAACCAGTTTTACTTGAGCATTACTGCAGTCTTTGAATCAGACAATTCCTGTGCACTGAAGAATCTTGCTAGAAACAGGTTTATACAATGTGCTGCTGTTCTGAATCCTCCCCTACAGTTTTTGCAAGAAGACCAAGGTAAAGGTCACAAACACATGTGAGAGATGCAACTATATAGCCAAACTGGAGGCTGAACTCTCTCAACTCAGGGCTGGCATGACCAGACAGGAGGAGATGGTAACCACACACACAACAATCCTAGTCCCACATAGACCAACCACAACTGCAAACCAAACACATAAAAACACAAAGACATACTTGGAGGCTCTAATAAAAAACTTACCAAAACAACAGAGGCTCCCAAAGCAGACATCCAAAAATCCACCACCTCAAAACAAAACACATGCAACACATACTTCAATAAATCAGTGTGTCAACCAATCACAGCACTTAAGGCCAAACACCATGCCTGATACACTAGTAATAGGTGACTCTATAGTCAGACACACTGATGTCCCACTGACCAGACTGAACAAGGAGAGGGTGACTGTGAGCTGTCTATCGGGAGCTAGGATCTGCCACATAACACACGCACTCAAGTCACTCCAAAGCAAGTACAAATATGACTCTGTCATTGTCCATGCTGGCGTGAATAACCTGAGATGTACCTCCCTGGACTACATGAAAAGAGACATAGAGGAGCTCTCCGATTATGTAGCCCAGGCTGGTATGACCCTGACCCTGAGCAGCATCTTGCCCTCACCAAGAATGATACCACAATACAAAGACAAGATGATCAGCTTTAATAATTGGCTCAAGTACTGGTGTCATTCTATGGGAATCCAATGTCTGTCTGCCTGGGATGACATGTTGGACAAGCCATGCTGCTTCGCAAGGGATGGCTTACACCTGTCACCACTGGGCTTCCGGATATTGGCTAAGGCTCTTGCCACCCCCATAGTGCCTTTTTAGGCAAGGCTCAAAAGACAAACCCACCTCCTTAGAAAACAAAATGGAAAAAACTAAGGGTAATGCTGCTCAAAGCCAGAAGTCTAAATCTCAAGATGCAGGCACTCGATGCCCTCCTCAGCATGGAGAACATCGACGTCTGTGCAGTAACTGAAACCTAGTTCAAGGCTCCTGAGTGCACCCCAGCGCTACCAGGCTATACCTTGTATCATGCTTTTCGGCACCAAAACCCCGGCGAACCACAAAGGAGGAGTGTCCATATTCATCAAGGACACCCACACCTCCAGGTTAGTAGCAACACATGAAGCATCAGAGACCATACAGGTGCAACTAACCATAGGCACAACTGCTATACAACTGGTAGCATGTTACAGACCACCCACCCAATCTCAGGAACCCCACTCAGCCTTCCTGAAGACATTGGAGGATATGAATGTATCACAAAATACCATCATACTGGGAGACTTCAACTACCCAAACATAGATTGGGTACATTATTCTAGCCCTAATACCCTAGCCCAAAGGTTCCTGGAATTCATAAATTCAAATGCACTGGAACAACTAGTCACCTCTCCCACTAGGGGAGATAATATACTAGACCTGATAATCACAAACATGGGGACAAAATGCTCCACACTGGAAGTATACCCCTCACTAGTGAGATCTGACCACAAACTAATCACCCTGGATATACATATCCCACCTCCACCCCAGCACAAAAGACCACAGTGAAAAACTTCTCAAAAGCAGACTTCACTCTTCTTAAGACTGAGATGGTATCCTTTAAGCCCACTGTGCCAGTGGATACCACATCCCACAATGCCGAATCCTTCACAAATGCTTTCTATGGACATCTCCAAGAATGCATGGATCATGCAATCCCAAATAAATCCAAGTCCCTCTCCACCAAAGGCAAGCGTCAAGTCTGGTGGACCTCAGCCATTAACAAATTGTATAACAAAAGAAGGAAGCTATTGCACGTCAGAGCAAAATCCCATGAAGGGAAGACATCTCTGATCAACATTAGCAGAAAACTATGTTCTCTCATAAAAACATCCAAGGCCAACTTTGAGAGAAAAATCGCTAAGGACACTAAAGATAACCACAAAGCCTACTTCAGCTATGTTAGAAACCTGGGCGGAAACCCTCAGATATGCTCAGAGTTAGTTCACAACAACAAAAAATATACTGAACCCACAGATACTGCCAACATTCTGGCTGACAGGTTCAGTGCAAATTTCTCCCCTCCCTCACCCCCAAAAGAAGAAATACTTATCCCAGCTGAATGTAATCTCCCTGTAATCTCAGATGTCCAAGTGAGAACCGCCCTAAACAAAGCTAAAAACACAGCATCAATGGGACCTGACGGTATCCCAGGTTGCGTGTTACGTGAACTCCAAGAGGAGCTAAACCCACACATAAAAATGCTATTTAACCTTAGCCTTACTTCAGGATATGTACCTGAACACTGGCGTACAGCAACAGTGGTCCCACTCCATAAAGGGGGTACCTCTACAGACCCTGGGAACTACCGCCCCATAAGCTTAACCAACCTGGTCTGCAACGCTATGGAAAGAATCATTATGGAACTCATAAACAGAGATATAGGGGACCTACAGAGACTTGACCCCACCCAGTTCGGCTTTATAAAGGGCAGATCCTGCCTTTTGAACCTGGTTGACTTTTTTGAAACAGTCACTAGAGCCATTGATGAGGGCAAAGCAGTCCATACAGCCTACCTGGACTTGGCTAAGGCCTTCGACACAATACCCCACTCAGGCATCATAGATAAGCTCAACAGCTTAAACGTAAACCCTTATGTCACTAGATGGGTTGCAAACTGGCTAAAGGACAGAACCCATAAAGTTAAAATCGCTGGAGCAATGTCAGACTCAAAGCCAGTCACAAGTGATGTCCCACAGGGATCTGTCCTGGGATCCCACTTGTTCGGCATTTATTTCTCAGATGTTAAAGCAAACATGGGAGGGTTGTGGCTGACAAAGTTCGCAGATGACTGCAAACTAGGCGCCATAGTCGATACACCAGCGGACACATACATCCTACAAAAAGGCCTCACAGAAACGGACAACTGGTGCCGGATTCATGGCCTTAAACTAAATGCCAAAAAATGTATAGTCATCCCCTTTGGGAAAAACAAAGCACCCACAAATTATCACATAGACAGCAACCCACTGAGTATGGAAAAAGTAATCAGAGATCTAGGGACCCAAGTCGACAGCGACCTCTCATTTGACACCCACGTTGCCAAAGTGGTTAGAAAAACATTATACCTTGCACACCTCATCATGAAGGGATTCACATCCAGATCCAAGGATGTCATTGTACCCCTATACTCCTCCCTCATCAGACCCATGATTGAGTACAATGCCCCATTTTGTATGTACCTCACCTGGCATTTGCAACAGCTGGAGAGACCACAAAAGTACCTCACCAAGAGGATGAAGGGTCTCCAACATATGTCTTATTCTGCCAGACTAAAGAAACTTCAGCTCTATTCAGTACCATACCGTCTGCTCAGAGGTGATCTCTGCCTGACGTACAAGGCCATGTCCAATCAGGATCTGATGGACATGCTCCACCTCAAAAAATCCAAATCCATCAGGACCACGAGAGCTAAAGACTTAAACCTCGGCACAAGTATGAATAGGACATGCTGGAGGGATAGATTCATAACCCAGAGGCTTCCCATGCTTTGGAACAAGATCCCGGTTCATATTAGGCAGAGCCCCTCACTGACTCTATTCAAGAGAAATCTTGATGAGTGGATGGGAGATCGTAAGTTTACCCCAGGAGTCACATCTGTGTCACTGCTAGACAGGGGCACAGTAAACTAATTCTACTATATAAGGGGACCTTCATTGTGTCACTACTAGACAGAGGCACAGTATTCTAAATTTATTCTGTACATTTTTGTACCATTTCATCGGGTGGCAAAAGCCACATCACTATGGCTAGGCTTACAAATGCCCCAGGGCAGATAGCCTAGTACTATACCATGAAACTATGAAACTATGATGATGATGATGATGATGATGATGATGCTGTATTTGCTCTTACAGTGCAGATTTTATGCTTTCAGCATGGGATCCTTTCCTGTTATTGAAAGCACATTTCTGCAACCAGCATCTCAGGCTGTGGATGTTTTATAAATGCAAATACAAACGTATAATGGTTTAGTATTAAATGCCTACTGATTTCTAATATGTTCTCACTTCTATGTAAAAAGAGAGAGAGAGTGGATAAAAACAAGCACGTAAAAAGGCTTATTTGTCTAATGTTCATAAATCCCCAATTTACGAAACAGCAGTATAATACCTCCCTTCTGTATTTAGTACTTGTGTGTACAGCGATAGGTATTATATTTTAATTCACTATTATTTCCTGAACATAAGTGCAATTATGTAATGCACTTTGCAAACTCTTTTTGCTTTGGGAATTGCTAAGTCAATTAACTTAGAAAAAAATATATGTCAATCAGAGCTTATGCCACTCAAGTTACTTCAGTGCGACTTATTTCTCAAGCAGAGAAATTCATTAGTGCTACCTAAAAAATCTGTTTTTTTTTTCTGATATGGAAATGCACATTTTACTGACTCCTATTTCTTTTATCCAAAGATATCCCTCTCTTCAAAAGCATAGTATACAAAATTAAATAAATAATATTTAAAAAAAAACTCATTTGCACATCTTCTCTTGCCTCAAGGAGTTTCTTACAGAGCTAAACCAAAACGTGTCTTCTTCTCTCTTGGGAGTCAATAGTTGCAGCCTGCACTTCAGAGGTAAGGTCTTTCTTTTTCAGGTCTTTAAGACCTGACTCCAGACCTACAGAAAGCCCTAGGCCTAAAGGGAGTTGCATTTTTAAACTGTATACATACAAATTCATACATTTTAAATGTTTACAAATGCTAAAATCAGGGGATGAAGATTTCATAGACAATAATGTCCTCTTTATTTAAATTTAATTTGAATAAACAACCATTTTACTGTGGTATTTTCACCACAATAAATCAATATATATTAATAAAATGTAGCTTTAGAGAAACAGCAGATTATATTACTTAAGCAAGAGTTAAAATGTAGATGTTATACCAAAGAAATCATGGGTATGGGAGGAACACATGATCATCTTCAGGAATTTCACATATGGGCAATACATACATGAAAGACTTTAAAGTGTCACATTCATTTTATTTCACTGAAGGCACTTGCTTTTGATTTTACCTTCACATAGGAGGCACAAGCCCATGAGCACTTCACCCTTACTCATTGGAGAGTACTTCCTTATCTTCATCATTCAAAAGTTTACATTTAGCATCCTCATCATGCTGTCTTCTAGGGGTATTCCGGCTTTTTCCCGGTTAGGCACATTGAATGGCAGTGGAGTTTTTTGACGGTGTAGCAGTTTTTCTGTGTGTCGACCCCACAGCGGCCAGTAACCGCACCATGCACAAGCACACTCACACACACCTAGGGTTAAATCCACCTGCAGCATGTCTTTGGGATGGGGGGTTTGGGGGAACCCGAGCGGAGCCCAGGAGACCACCTTGTCCAGAGAGGATGCAGACAGGCAGAGGCAGCACCCCAGCCGAGGATCGAACCGGAGAACCTCTTGCTGTGAGGCAGCAATAAACTAAGATGTAAGTAGGCACCTGGTAATAATGTTAAAGGTGGCTTGATCTGCAAGAAAAAGTATCTGATAATTTTAACTGGGCAGGCATTCCAAACAAACAAAGTGATTCCTATAAAAAATTCTTAGGACAAACCATTCCTTACTGGGAAAATTCCTGATAATGTTATACCAAAAGAGTTTTAATTTTGGGCAAGAAGTCAAAGCAAGTCAGTGTAACCAGACACAATAACTTCATTGCATCTGAAAAATAAAGTTTGTTTGGCAAAGAAAAATATGTCAAACATCTTCCATAAAATACCTTCCAGTACTGAGGATGAACCACCTGAACAAATCTAAACTTAGAATTCTAAAAAATCAAAGTCCAAAGTATGATAGGAAAAATGTAATTTTGTTGTCAGATGTTTACTTTTGTATAAGCAACTGCAGGTTACCTCCAGGTGAAGTAATGCCATTGAGCTACTATCTAGCTACTGTCACAGATATCCTGCCACTGGCTGTATCCTGTGCAAGCTCTTACTGCTTACCATGCAAATTCCATAATTCAGTCAATTACTGAGTACATATAATAAATATTTTAAATACGGAAAATATGTCAGAAGGGGATCTAGGGTGATGCAAAAGGGGAGACTGTCCAGGGTGCAAGTTGTTGGGGTAGGGGGGCATGATTGGCAGTGTGGAAGTGAAGTAGCAGCATTGCCGATCGCTGTTATTCAGTGCTGTATTGTGATGCATTCACATAAACAGCTACATATTTTTAAGCAGAACTAGTTAGCAAGCCTTTTACACTAGTTTAAAACATTACTGCAATCTTTCTGTGATATATACTTTTGCTTTAATATTGTTTTCCTTCTATAAATTCTTACCATGTAGTTTTTCCTAATCATGAATCTTCTAATTTATACCCTGAGTTCTTGTACATTTAATAGATATACAGAGAATGGTGTTAAAGAAATGATTTAATTTTATACATCCTCCCTGTTAAACACTAGATAAGATTCTGATTGAAATCAGATTTTCCGTAAGGAAGTTGAAACTGAATCATGCTTTTGCTGAAAATAATTTTTGATACAGAAAACGAGGTTATTAAACACTGTAGTAACTTTAGCCCTAAATGAAATCTGACTATCCTATCTTATAAAAAAGCTTGTGAACATGCGATTAGGGTACGTCTAAAAAACACAGAACATGTGTGTGCGTGTGTGCGTGTGTGTGTGTGTGTGTGTGTGTGTGTGTGTGTGTGTGTGTGTGTGTGTGTGTTCGCATGTGTGCACTATTGGTGAAAGGGTGAGTGTGTCTGTGAGTGCAGTTGAGGGACCACTGGCATGTGTAGGTGTGTGTGTGTGTGGGGGGGGGCTGTTATACCTCAACACTCCCCTACACTAACAAGCACGTCCTACAAAATTGGAGGGGACACTAGAAGCCGGGGATAATTCTTTACAGTGAGTCTTAAAGGTGCTTAAGAAAAGTAAAAGAAAAGTGTTTTGCAACACTAAAATACATGAGCCAGTGAGAACAATGACTTACAAGCAAAAAAGATCATAGTATTGCAGCACAAAAGATATGCTGTGGTGGGGACATTAGACACCAGAGAATACTCTTTATAGCATATAAGAAAGGAACTTAAAGAAATGAAGTAACAATGTTTTTTTCAGCACAATAGACACGGGGCAGGATGAACTCTAGATACGAGGTATATTCTATATAGCATGCCTTAAAAATACTCCATACCTGTCTTTGTGTGGTGACAACATCCCAGATATCAACCTCATACATCTGAGATGATTAAAGTCAGCTAATAATACCAGCCATTAGAGACATTAGAGTTTCATATACCTCTTACTGCACAGAAACTATACCAGTGCTCCTCTTGACCCAATTTTCTTGGCTTTGCTTATTAGTCTGGAGATGTGTGGAGCTATCGCAGCCACCCCAATCTGCACACAAAAATGCACACATGCACACACACACACACACACACACACACACACACACACACACACACACACACACACACACACACACACACACACACACTAAACAACAGAACCTGAAAATTAAACTTGCCAGCTCTTGCCTCTTCCGCAAAGGATGTATATTGACAAAAGGCTGTGTTCACTGCTGTCAGTGGTCAGGAGTGGCTGTGATACTTTAAGCAAATGAGGGATTGTCTGAACTGTCCAGCTTTTTAAATGGTTTACCATAGGCAGTTCTGCCAGGTGTGCATGTGTCTAATTACCATATGCCTCTTCCCCATACTGCTTCATTAGCATTTATCATCATGGCAGTGGTGTCACCCTAACATGATTCTGTGAATGTCTTTGTGCAAAACCACTGTGGTGCTGCTGTCTCTGAATTTAAAAAAGTTACCATAAGGTATACATTTTGTGTATACATCTCATGGTAACATTCATGAGTTTAACCTACCTTTTTGTTAACAAACAAATGTAACATAAACATGGACTTTCATACCCTGCAACTTTGGCACAGGGGCTCAGTATTAACTTATTACATTTAATGATCAGGGACAAACAGCTGGGTATGTACCTGTATATGAGGAGGTTTTAGAACAAAACCAGGAAGATGCTAAGTGACACTAGAGAGAATTTTTTTTTAAAATATGAATTGGAGTCACTTAGACATGTAATAGCAGAACAGGTGTAGCAGTACAATGCACTTTTCAAACACTAAGGAGAATGGGACACAAATGACTGACTGTGAGGATTTGTGTTTTATGAGGGCAGGGACAGAAAAAATGTAAAAAGTGACATTGAGGATGCTCTGCCAACTCAGCAACAGTTAAGAGGTGTGTGTGTGTGCGTGTGTGTGTGTGTGTGTGTCATTCATCATTACAGCTAACGTGCCATTGAATTACACCTTTCCACATTGTGTACATAGCTCCTTTTGCCTGTAGCTCTTACCACCAGTGGTGGGGTTCTTTCTGAAGCTCTGGTATTGTGTTAAGCAAAAATTATTTTGGTTTTAATGGTAAATTTTATCACCAAGTTTATAAAGAAGCAGTGGATGCAGCAGTGTCTCCATTTTTCACTAACCTGGTATTAATTTCTTGGGAAATAAATCCATTCATAATATCCCACCTGAAAATATTAGACTTCACCTTAGATATATAGATGATTTTTATTATTATTTTTCTTATCTGGGAAGGTAATACATAAAATTTTGGTTAAAACTGTGGCTCATGTAAACAAGTTCACAACTTATTTATTATTTTTAGGTGCCTAGTCAAAAACTCCGATCATTTTTATAGATGTTCCTATTATTAAGAACAGGTAATTGACACACTGCAGTCTAAAATCTAGACCCCTCCCCCCGCGCCCTTCAGCACCACATATTTACATGCAAGAGTTGTCATGTAATATATTCAAAATACAATATTATTACAAGTTAGGCTATAAGTTCATCAAGATTAACAACAGAAGGTACAGTATTTATCAATGAATATGAAAGTAATGCTTTTAGATAGAGAATATCACACAGCTGACATAGATCATTTTGTCAGGGAAATAGAAGAAAAAAAAGGCAGTCATAATAATATGTCTACTCTACTCTTGCTAACACAGAGTTCAAAGAACACTGAGAGTGAGAGAAAGAGTGACTTAAGGCATAAGTAAATATATCTTTAGCCTGCTGCCCATATTAATTAATACATAGATCAGAGAAGATAGAGAATGCTGATCAGAAAAGACCGAGAGAGAGAAACAGACTTAACAACATGAGTAAATATCTCCACTGGCCTGGAATTCTCAGATGATAGCTAAAACATAAAGATAATTTTATAAAGTAACTGAAGATATTCCTAGGAAATGTTGAAGTACTGATGTATGCGGGAGGGGGGGGCTTACTTTATTTTTAAAAGAAATATTAATCTTAAAGATATGTATGAGAGAAACAAAAAATGGAAAAAAATGAATAAAAAATGGCTGTGATGTGAGAAGGACTGGTGCTTTTGCATATGGATTTTATAAGCAATGGAAGTATACATCCAATAGAACATATGCTGTTGTTAATTTGACAGATTAATTGGGGTTAAGCACAATTATACTTGCAAGAGTAATGGGGTTTGCTTATCTTGCCTTTTGTGACATATTTGAAGCATGATATGCCAGTAAAACTGAGAAAATTATCACTTTGAAGATTATGAGCATTTATCAGAACAAATGATCTAAAAATGCATTATGTAAACATATTAAGATATTTTCTTTAATTTCATTAGATCAGATTGTTTGTATAACTTTACAACGGGGTGCAAATAACTTGCTGGAAAGTAACCAAGTCTGCTGACAGTTTAGATTGAGGGCTAATCTGTTTCCTGACCCCAATAGCACTACAAATATAAAGTGGATTTTTAAAAATGAAAGCAGCAAAACTGTGAGAGTTTAAATGAAATTGGTTTAGTTTTTGAACATATGGCTTGGGTAGATGTCTTTTTAAATAATTTTGTAATGAGAGTTGTTATTTTTAAGAAGCCTTTTGAGTAATAAAGCCACACATTAAAGACAAAGACATAATTACAACTGGCTACAACATTATAAGACTAGACAGATTAAACAAAAAGAGCACAAGTGTTGCCATTATATGCAAAGACACCCTGAAAATTGAATAATTAAACTCCCGACCTACCTAGCTCCGAAATCCTAACAACATGTCTAGTGATAAACCCAAACAAAACTATTGTTATTATAATGGTCTACCTCCCCCATGGCAACAACCTACCCATCATTGAAAACCTGCTTTGTTGGGCATCATTTACTTTCAACCAAGAAGCAATTATCCTTGGTGATGTTAACCTTGATTGGCACTCCTGTTCCTCCAAAAACTCCTCCCTCATCCTAAACCTTTGTAATTTTACCCAAACCATATCCTACCCAACTCAATTAGATAAACATTCCAAAAGGCAGTCTACTCTTGACTGGATACTAACTAACAAGCCCAACCTAGGTTACCTAGCCGGTTGCCTCCCAGACTCCCTCAGTGACCACTCACCGACCTTCCTTTACAGGAAATGAGTACAGACCCAGACCAACATTATATATACGTTCATCCATAACAAGAAAAATTTCTTCCCCACCAACTTTAACCTACTACTTCAACAAAGCAACTGGTCACCTCTTAAAAACCTCCCTCTAGATCAGGCTGTACAGTACTTAAACAACACCTTTCTCAATATACTAAGTAACCTTGCACCCACAAGAAAATTAAGCCTAAAACCTAAGCAAATGCCCTGGATAACTAAAGACACCAAATCACTACTTAAAACAAGGAGACAAAGCGTGGTTAGCATATCACACCATAGGAGGGTGGCCTAATGGTTAAAGTGTTTGCCCTGCAAGCACAAGGTGCAGGGTTTGAGTCTCACAAGGAATAATTGGCTAGGCTGAAAATGGCTCACAAGGGCAGTTAGCTTAGTACTAACCTATGAACCTATGAACTACACCACATATCAACAACTCTGCAATCTATCTAAAACATTTAAAATCAGACAAACAAACTTACTTCCAAACATGCTAACAAGTCCACCAAAACAACCCCCCAAAATTCTGGTGAAACATAAACAACCTTCTCAACCCAGGCTATGTCCCAACCCCTCTGCCAGTCACCTCTAACACAACAGACCCCATAGCCACAGAGTTCAACACTCACTTCATTAACACAATAACATCTTTCCTAGGTAACCAACCAACACAACCTCTAAGTGTTCCCACTCCCTCTTCAGCTTTCCCCAATCCCTTTACATTTTCTCCTATCCAGACTAGCTACATAAAAACAGTCCTCTCTAAACTCAAACCCTGCTGTCTCACAGCTGATCTACTACCCAACAAATTCCTCAAAATAGCTGCCCCCTCTATTGCATATCCCATATCAGTCTTGATCAACTGTTCAATTGCAGAGCAATACGTCCCCTGTCTATGGAAAATACTCACATTATTCTGTTACACAAAGGCAGAACCTCTAAAGAACTAACTAACTACTGTCCCATAGCCATCCTCTCCCCCCTAGCTAAAATCTTGGAAAAATGCATTCACAACCAACTCCTCAACCATTTCCTCCATCACAACCTCATTGTACCCACCCAACATGGCTTTAGGCCTAAACATAGCACCACCACTGCCCTAATATCTTTTACCAACACCATTCAAAGTCTCATAAATTAAGGCCCAATAGTCTCATCGATTTTCCTTGCTATGTCAAAAGCCTTTGCCCTGGGTACCCTCCAACTCCTACTCAAAAAACTGTCTTGCTTAGGCCTTAGCTCATCTGTTCTGTCTTGGCTCCATAACTATCTCTCTAACCATCAGCAAGCTGCCAAATGGGAAAATACCCTTTCTATCTTCCCCCCCTTTTTCCCCCTTTCCCCCTTTTCTCCATCACTATTGGAGTACCCCAAGGTTCCAACCTTAGTCTCCTTCTGTTTACAGTTTTTACATATAACCTCAGCTCTGCAACCCAACTAGCTTCCATAGTCCAGTGCAATGACAATTCCACACTTATTTGCTCAGCCTCTACCCTCCAGGAACTACAAATAAAAATGCAAATTTCTTTCCTAGATATAGAAAAATACCTCACTGACCACCAACTCATACTAAATCCTAACAAAAGAAAATTAATAGTTTTCAGAAATAGCAAACCAAAAGCATGCCAGCCCCCTCTAACAATACTCTCCTCAAACAGAACCACTATAGAACCCACAAACCAAACCAAACTTCTAGATGTCACAATAGATAATAACCTAAGATTTGATAACCACATTGCCCTCACCATCAAAAAGGTCCACAACAAACTAGGTACCCTCTATATAGCTAAACTTTAATTCACTGAAACTGCGCTAAGAGCTACTGCTCGCTCACATTACTTTCCACCCTTTTCTATGGATCCCAAATATTTACCAGCCTACGTAAATCAAACCTGAATAGTCTACAATCCTGCAACAACAAAATTGCCAAGTTCACCGCAGGCCACTTGTATAGAACCCATCACTGCTCAACACTCCTCAGCGCAACTGGCTGAAATTCCCTAACCTGTTAACTCTCAATCAACTCTCCATAGCCCACAAAATAATTCACCAACCCAATGAATGCCCCACACTAATCAATGTAATCCAACCTAATATAAATCACAGATTACTCAGGTCCTCAAACAAACTTATGTTAAAGGTTACCCACCCCCACAACTCACTAGGCATCTCCCTCTACTTTTACAAAATAGCCAAACTCTGGAACATTCTTCCCCAACCCATAGCAAAAACCCTAACTATCATGAGTTCAAACACCTCTTAACAGAACATCTAGCAGAACATTAGCTCTGCTCCTGCCATACTCCTGGTTAAGCCAACCTTCTCCCCAACTATATCTCTCTTTACAACGAGACCCCATCCACATCTTACAACCCCATAACTACTGCTTATATTCTCATCACTAACATCTTGCCTTTCTTGGTACTGTTAAAATATATCTCCTATTTTTACAAATGTATGTCATGCACACTGTTTTGAAACTGTACTTCATGTCTTTACCACAAGTAATTGTTTTGAAACTGTATTTCATATCTATACTATAAGTAATTGTTTCCTTTCATAGTACACACTGTTTTTATCAAACATTATTAATATTGTTATATTAGCTAGTAATTGTTGTTAGAAATTGTTAGAATTTTCTACTGTATGTCAGGAGCTTTTCTTTCCTGGTCTCCGCTGAAAATGGGCTTCTGGCCCAGTCGGACATTACCTGGTAAACAAATGTAATAAATAAATAATTAATAAATAAATAAATAGGGACAAAATAGCTAAACTATTTTTACAGTCTGGTGATTACTTATCTATAGTATCTTTTTGAATTCTGCTGGCTTCATTCCTGTGCACTACAGTTGTGTTTTTTTTTTCTTTTACTATGCACGTTTGTTGTATATGATTTTTTTCTAAGTGTGTTGAGCAGTATTCTTATTTTTGATTCTTTTATGAAGTGTTTGTATTGTTGGGGAATTGAAGAGGGCTCCCTTGGAGTCAGCTACTTTATACAAATTCCTGGTGTGAAACGAACGAGTTAGCTGAAAAAGAATCGCAGACTATTGATAAAGCTTTGTAATAAGAATAGTCACTTACCTTAGGCGTGCAAGGGATTTCAGAGACCAGTTGTATCCTACCATTACCTGATAACCACTTTACTGATGGAATCTCATGCTTTATATTAAGTATCAAAAATCTTTAGCTCCAGGGTTTCAATAGGGTGCAACATTTTTGAATGGATTCACTGTTTTAGAACATTGCTTTAGTCCACACCAAAAATAGGTAGGATGGGTCTGAAGAGACAGTTTTTATTATCTCCTAGGTTATATGCTCGAAATAATCAGTAATCATACTGAAGTAAATCACAATGGTTAAATACCAGTTTAAAGCTTAAAACATATTTCTGTCCACATTCTAGCTGAATGAAAACTCTGCCATAAGGGTCCAGGAGAATGAGTGGATGAAGAAAAGGAGTCTCCATTGTTTTCCTTGGTTTAATATATAGCCTGCCACAATCTTGAAGTCTGCAGAACTTCTCAAGTCACATTCAGAGAAGTCACAGGATTACTAGTATCCCCTACAGGTCATTGTCTAAAAATATTAATGTTTTATTCACCGTTTCTCCCATCGGTATATAACCTACACCTGCATATCCTCTCTGATTAAAAGCAGCAATGAAAAGAACATCTCTAATAGAAACATCGAGGATTCAGTCTGAGACTACAAGACACATGCACAGTATACCACTAAACAGAAACAAATCTGCTTACATTATTGACTAAATCAATCCAGCAAACCTAACTTTAACAACAAGTAGAACATTAACACTCATTAAAGAGATCTAAATCTCTTTTGCTCATAAATAGCACATGTTGGAGAGAAAGATATGTATCACAATGAATAACACCGCTTTGGAACCATCTTCCTCTCTACATAAGCAAAGTATGGTTCTTACACTATTCAAATACATCTACAAAAAATGGGTGGGTAACCACAAATTCACCCCTAGTTAAACAACCTTGTCCCTCATGAATGTGGATAACATGCAAATGTTCTGCTCATCTCTGGGTTATTCGTACTCAAAGTATAAGGGTTAAAAACGTCATGGAAATGTATCACTATCCTTCTAAAGATCCTCATAGGCCAATATCTTGGTAAGTATATGAACCAATGAACAATTACCACTCCAAGTTATGAAGTGTCTCATCCAATTCCAGGCTAGGAAATGAATAAGGATGTGTTCCAGTTTGCCAGCATAGAATAGCGGTAATACTCTTACTGCTGCCTGCATAGCTGTTCTATTACCATACTGGTAGATCAATCACCATGTAATAATGCTCAAACAGCATGCCATAAACATTGCACTTAGCTGTGTGAGGCAGTTAAATGGGTACAAAGTAGGTAAACTATGCAAAAGTAGAACTCAGAACTTCATAATAATGATGTCAACATGATGAATTCCATAAAATATGTCATTTCCTTATTAAAGCAAAATACACTATCCCAATATGCTTCATGCTAACCCCCATAGACCATAGTCACATAAACATGTTGGCACTAAGACTGTTGAAATGGGCATATACACAACATTCCATCATCTTGAAACAAAGTAGCAATATTTGGAAACCATGGATTACTCTTAAATAAGTTCAGTAAAGCTATAGCAAAGAAACCTACTGCTATCAAGCCCATATATCACAGTTAAATAGGTGTGTTTAACAAGACTACCTATAAAGACAAGTACAACATATTTACACTACATATGGGAGCCTCACTGCTGGTGTGTCATTACACAAAATGACAAGTTAAGGTATCTGTAAATCCATATGTAACTTATAAAAGTTATATAGCTTACACATCTCAGGTGACATCCAGATGAATCGGGAGAAGGTTCTGAGAGAATTTCCGGACCTATTCCAATTTTTTATACATTCAGAGATTCACAGACAAATAGTAATCATTCAGTCTGTAGACAATCCAAAGTATCCCCAAAAACTCCTCTTCAAAATTTTTCTTCAGCCTCAATGAGGGCAAGACAGAATGAGAGAAACTGTGAAACTGCCCATCTAATTATCTAGGTTTACCTTGAAATGACAAGGTAATTACTTCTGCTTGACATGTGGTAGATGTTTGTTCCAGAGGTCAGGTATAAATTAGTATGAAGATTTAGATCCTTAAATGGGTATTCAAGATACCATTTGTTCTGTGAATGGGTAGGAGTTCAAAGATGGTGGGATCTTTCTTGACACAGATCTCAAGAGAGTTTTATAAGGCAACACGTGCAGAAAGATGACTTCCAGCCTGGGCTGATAGCAAAGGTTTTGACAGCACTGATCTTTTTATGCATCTCTGAGGTTTCTCAAATTGAGCAATATATTTAGACAAATTCATGGTAAAAGGTGCATTATATTCAATAATGGGGTCTTAGAATAAAGGGGAATTAACACTTTCTGGATCTAGTTGAGATGACTTAGGAAATTAAATGAGCCGGATATAAGGCTTTTTGACCTTTTGTAGAGACATAATGATCAAATGATAAGGAATTATCAACAAGAGTATCTAGATCTCCTACAACAGTGTCCAATTGGAGGGGTATTGCACCCATATGGTATGTGAAACTTTTTTTTTGTTTACAAAATTAAACTATGCAATATTTTTTTTTGCATTTAATTTGAGAGAATTGTTCTTTGTTAACATGATCAAACCATGTTGGAGCATTTGTGAAGTCGGTGTAAGTTTGAATGACAACACATTTATATATATTCGTAGGTTCATAGGAGGTTACTAGGCTAATGCCCCTGGATTCCTTACACGCCTAGCAATTTTAATCTTGATTTGTCCCAATTGTTATTGTTTAGATGGGCACAATCTGCAGAGCAAGTCTATGATCAACATTGACTGCCCCAGTCCATGAAGGACATGGGTGCCACCTCTGGGGTGAAAAAACGTGGTAATCAAACTCTGTACCTTGTATCAGAGAGGTAAACACCTTAACCATTACAACATCCTCCAACAGTGTTCTGCAAACAGAGATAAACATATGCCATGAATGCTGACCTGAATGTCTGAGAATCTGATGCCAAATAGGAGAGGGCCCAAAATAAGCCCTGTAGTATGCAACAGATAACTATTTTGCTGTCAAAAGTGGTATTTGTGACTTTAGCCACTTAGGTTCTGTCAGACAGGATAGCTATCCCTTGAACAACATAAGGATTTGTAATCATAGTTATAGGTCTGTAAAA
This sequence comes from Protopterus annectens, assembly GCF_019279795.1. Lineage (NCBI taxonomy): Eukaryota > Metazoa > Chordata > Ceratodontiformes > Protopteridae > Protopterus > Protopterus annectens. The sequence continues at coordinate 1,648,149,698 of NC_056743.1, read as the reverse complement.
GATGCTTTAATGGGAAATGGTTTCAAAAGTTTTGGCCAAGTCCAAATACACTGTATATATAACATAAGCACTAGCCACTACTTTGGTTACTTTTTTAAAGAAATGAATGAGGTAAGAGAGGTAGGATCTTCTTTGACAAACTCAAATTTATGAGAGTCCAGGGTTAAAAGATTTTCAGTGTCCAGATGAATGAGCCTGAGAAAAATATCCACCACAGTTTTACATATGAGGTAAGTTAGACTATAAGGTCTATAATTACTAGGGTCTGTGGTTGGGCCACCCTTGTGTAAGAGCATCACAATGCCTGTGTTCTAGGCTTCATAACAGGTAAAAGAGAAATTGTACTGTTTATGTCTCAGACCAGTTTATAAGGTAGCTGAGAGCTTTTCCTACCCAAGATGTTTTCAGCTGCTACTGAGGTACAGATCCTAACCAAAACTTTCTCCCACTTTACCCCAAATCTCAACTGAGGAGATAGCTGAATGCATGGTTTTCCTCATCCATCTATAAGGATGTATTAATTTCCTTTACTATTTTCTTCCCCATGACTGAATCTGGCATTCACTTTGTATGTACTATCATAGCATACAACACAATATATCAGACTCCAAAGATTTCTAACTAAAACAGTCAGGGGCCTGACGGCTCTTACTTATCTGGACCACTTAACTGTCCTTTCCTTGTACTCATTCTCTAGCAGGCCTCTTTATGATGACCTACATCTGGTGTGTCATCCAATAAAAAATCTAATACACCCGATTCTACTTTCTGTTTGGTGAACAAATGACTCCTCTGACACCTATTCAAAATACCCAAGTTTCTATCAACAAATAAACAGAACATGGTGGTGTGATCGATTCTAAATCCGAGTGTTGTCTTTAATTAGCTTATTTGCTAATTATTTAGAATTAGAATTAGCTGTCTGACATATCTAATTAATTACAATTAGCAAACATTGAAACTTCTTCTTCTTTCGGCTTTTCCCAGTTAGGGGTCGCCACAGCAGAACTCCGGTCTACTAATGATTGGCAGCAGATTTTTACTGTGTCGAGTTGCCAGCCCGACACCCAACCTTCAATGAAGGCATGCCTATTCACGCATGCCTTTCGAATGCCACTTGACCACAGGGAGGACATGCAGACTCCACACAGAAGACGCTCCTGCCGAGAATCGAACAGGAGTACCTCTTGCTCTGAGGCGAACATTGAAACTAATTAGACTAATTAGATTTTGAATTAGCAACTTACTGCCAACTGTCTTAACTTGCAACTTGTCAATCCAAGTGTGTTCAGCTTGAAAACAATGTAGTCTCCAAATCATATAAGTTAAACAGTATCTCTAAGCACATGTTTAGCTAAATAATCAACTGCACAGTAAAACATATTTAAAAGCATAAAACAGTAAAATCATCAAATAGTAATGTTCATCATGGTGTCTGTTTCCCTTGGAAATGACAAGCAACTCCAGTGATGTATCACTAAGTCTACTTAGCCTAGCTGAAGCAATGTACCCATCAGCACTAAAAACCCTTTCAACATTTGCTGAAGTAGCAGGTATACAGTGGTGCTTAAGATGTAACTTTTATAAGATTGGACAAGATTCTTGACATGCAATGTCACTCCAGTAGGCTAGCGTCTCCAAGCTGCTGCATGGTGATGACAAATATGATCCCCATTCTGATTCAACACTGTTGGTGTGCTGTTGTTTTCCCTCATGTACAAAAAGAGAATGTCTGGCTGTAAAGCTGATGATTGTTGCTGTAGTATTGGTGCATGGGTGACTTCTTCTTCTGCAGGTAGTCAGTGTTTATATGATTGATTTACTACTTGCATCTCAGTCAATAATGCCTGTCATGCTGACTTGCTGTCACCTAAATCTATTGTCCACCTCAGTCTGAATTGTGGATTCACAGATGTGGTGATCAGACAATGTGCCTGGTGAAACAGATAATCACAACTTTTGTTCAACGATGCCAAGAGACCAGACCTGACTGATGTACAATGCTGTAATTCAATCTTCTCAATGTGTTTCTTTAAGCCAACTATTGTCAGTAGAATCTGACTACTTGTCACAGCAACTTCAGATTGCAGGCAAACAGTAGCCACTGCTAATGGACTTAAGAGCTGCTCCATTTCTCATAGTAAGGCAATGTCATTTGGTGTGAGAGTAATTCTGGATGATAGAATATTGCAGACTCGCTGAAGGGTTCCTTCATGTTGTGGTTCCATCTTAATTGCCAAAATAATTGACAGTTTACTGTTCGAGAATGGAATTTGTATCGATGCTTCTGTCTCCAACAACTCTGTAGCTCAGCAGACTTATGAAGACCTGACATGAAACTATCACATTTGGCCAGGACATTGTTTATCTTTGGTGAGACTTTAGCAAGTCCGTAGTGAACTACCTACTGTAAAGTGTGTGTCATGCACGCATAGTGCACAGGTACTAGACAGCTACTCTCTTCTTCAAGTCATTTCCAGTCAACTGGAACATTTTCCACCTCTTCTCCTGCTTCATCTTTATCACCTTCCCTCTCTTCATCTGCATCTATTACATCAACAAGCTTCAGGAATGCCTTCACCATGCTGACGGCATTATCTGTGACTATTCCAATATCTGTCTATCTTGTGAATTGTTTCATAACCGACTGATAAATTACAGAAATGCTTTCTGCCGTATGTAAGCCTATAAACCTCTTAATGCTCACCAGTTGGGTTTCCATCTTCTGGTTGTGTATGAACTGAAATATATGAATGTATTACACTGAAATAGCCATGCGTATGCTAGCTGTACCATATATCAGCTTGGGCACAGCAAAACCAAGAATCATTCGTCATTTTCTCAATTGTTTTTATTACCTGTCTGCACTCATCGTGAACTTGCATGGTAAACTTTGCTCTAGTTGGAATATGATGGATGTTCATTACTCATTAGAGAATGAAATCCTTCTTTTTCAACCAGACTCAAAGGAAGCATATCTAGCATGACAAATCTGACAACAGACTCACTGACTCTGTCACTTGAAATGCTTTGTGATGACAGACAAAATATTTAGTCAGAGAACAAGCAGTATCCAGATCCTGTTGTGCATTCTTCCTTTTCATGTTTCTTTCTATGTCATAAGTGCTTTATTTGCCAGGATTGCACAGCTTTGAGTGACTTATAAAATTAGAAGTCACCCTTGATGGCTTCCAATCACTGGTAATTCTTTTCTTGCAGGCCTTACATGCTCCAGAAATTTGCATTTTATTATCGTTTATAACATTTAGTTTAAAATCAGTGAAAAAAGTTGCAACATTATCTGGTATTTCTTGAACAAAGTCTGCCATTCTTACAAGTCAACAAAACAGTAAACAGGAACCAGAAGATGGAAGTTATGTGCAGTGTAGGTAACTAGGTAAAGTGCGATTTGGAACTGAAACTGGAATGGGTTGCTGCTATCGTAAGATGGTAAATTAATACACTGTTAGATTACTATATTTCAGTCACTGGTAAATACATAACAGAAACTTGTTATGCAACTTTATTTCAGTTGTAAAATATATTTAATTAAGCTTCTAATTAAGACATTTTAATTAGAATTAGTTTAAAATGGTTTACCATCAAATGGTTGACAGTAACATGCTCGATAACCACCTCCTCAACCATGGTGGGAGCAACTGTTGGAATGTTGGCCTTCATTTGTACATCCATTTAAAAGGACATACATGGACAGGGAGTCTCAGCATGTATTACAATGGGACATTTCCACCTTAAGGTCGACAGAATTTGTTGACGTTGCTGCGTCAATTATGCAACCTACTTCATATTAATCAGTTGACATTATTTGTCTTGGAAATCACCGTTTGTGACTGTGATTTTCATCCTTTTGATAGTAAACCATTCAAAACACCTAATTAGAATTACAATTAGATGGTTATTTATTCTAATTAATTAGAATTAGAATTACTGCATTTCTAGTTATTTAGCTAATTAATTATAATTAGCTAATTAATTAGATGACATTGCTAAATTGCATCACATGCCTCACCTCTGGAATACACTACCCCTGCATGTAAATGAGCACCCTTGATGCTTTTAACATTAGCAATAACAATGGATATGGACTTTCAAAATTTCTCCATGGACCTATCGTGTGTTTCCCTTGAGTAGGAGGGAACATCTGACATTGGGCATTCTGGTTAAGCTAATAATGGTCTTGAGACTGACTGCCTGGTATTAACCTGTAAGCTAATGAACCATCGTTATTCTTAGGCAAAAGTTCTGGAGCAGTTAAAACCGAATCAAGGAAGGCATTTTTTATGAAAACACCTAAAACCTATATTTTGGTACATAGGTATAAGAGCATGTACAGTATCATCTGCAGAGTTTAGGATTTGTAGAATTTATGAGCAAAATAATTAATCAAGGAATTACAATGGAGGTAAAAACACACAAGGGAGACACACCTTTATTGACAATGGAGCATATACAATATAACCTTTCCCCCGGATTCAAGAAACCTCCGACTAAATAAGTCTTACTCGGAGGGTGCAGTTGAACGTTATGATGTCAGCATGCCATGAATATTCATGAGGGCACACTGACTCTACCCCAAGTCTAACACGGACCGTGCAGGCAAGCAGGGGGTGTGTCCGACTGCCGAGCAGTCTAAAGGTCCACGCCCCTGCAAGTGTGTGAAATGCAAAATGTCAACACACAAGAGCGAGTCCGCTCAAATGTTCATGTACCCAACACCACACTCCCTGACATTGTAAACCCCCAGCACAGTTATAACAAGTAAAACATTAATTATTTTTCTAATTCCCAATATAGCTGCCCGTATTTGCACGTGTGTGCACAGGGTGTGCCCATTGCTTAGCTGCAGTTAGCAATCTCGACATGGAAGAGCATAATAAGGAATGTGTATGCAAATTACACCAGATAGTAATAGTGTAGTGGTAGAGCGTTTGCACAAAGAGGAGGCATTCACTGTTCTAGTCCCACAACTCCCCTTCCTATTTTATGTTAAAAATGAGTATATGAAATAATTCCTGACATATATGATCAAACTTTTACTAAAAAGCATTTAAATGGCCTATGTATCAGTGAAAAAAAATGTATATTTATAAAGGAACCTGACATATAATTGTCCGCAGTTAAGCAACGCTTTGCCCAGCACAATATAGTTGCCCGTAGTTAAGCAGTGGTTTACCCAGCACAATGTAGTTGCCCATAGCTAAATAGCACTTTACCCAGCGCAATCGGTTTGCGCAGAGGTGCGTGCCAGACCAACCAGCGCACCATCGGGCAACGTGGAGCAACATAGAGCAAAGTTGCTTAAACAGAGCCACACCCCCTAACCTGTCTGGACAGTAGTAAAATAAAAAGCAATGACAAGGTTTGAACTCAGGACCCTGTGCACCATAATCAAAGTACTGAACCACTAAGCCACGACAGCTTAGGATAAACATCCAATGTTAACATATATATACTTACAAATGTTAGATTAACCAATGCTAAGCAGGTCTGCAGTCAGCTGAGAATTTTCAAAAACAGCCAATCACAAAAAAGTGCAGGAAATGTGGCATATTTAAGCTCCATAGGTGGGAATACTCGCCATAACTGATTGTAGCTCCCATCTGCAGTTAGAATGTCTTGTGCTGGAGAGGGTACTTGCTTTAGAGAGCAATGTTGGGGCATCGAGGAGTCAAAATACATGGTTTGGCTCCTAGTCCATCATCATGAGACTCGACTCCAGCAGGGCCAGTTCCAATGGATGGAATATAAGGCAGAGGCTTGGAACCAGTTGACTCATGAACTCACCAGTGCCACAGGCATCCCTCGGACTGGTGAGCAGGTCCATCACCACCATGCAGACCTGAAGAGATGGAAGCAGGACCTTCTGAACCAATGGATCCAGGAGGCCAGTCATATGCATGATGCCCCACTACTAAGTAGGTATCCATGGAATGCAGTATGTAAGACATGCTAATATAGTCTAAATAATGGATAGGTATGTCTCAATAACACTTCACTTACTTCACAGCTATGGGTGTTCATGCTATGAATCAGCAAGCCTATGCAGATAGGCTGCTATGGCTGCGCCACCAGGCAGGTTAGTAATTATTCTGCATGTATTGTTATATGATATATGTGAGGGAGCATGACAAAAGTGTTGTAGCCCAATAATACAGCAATAAAATGCCCTGAATAAATTCTCTGCATGTACTGTTATATAATATAAGTCAGAGAGCCAGAAATAGAGTGTACTAACCGAGCAATAAAGATAAAATAAGTCTGGAATACTATCTCTGCATGTACTGTCATAACATATCAGTGAGCAGGCCTGAAAAAGAGTGTTGTATCCCATCAATAAAGGCATAATATGTCCTGAATATGTCTTCCGTATACACTGTAATATCAAATAAAGGAGAGAGCCTGTAGAAAGAGTGTTCAATGTAATTAATAAAGATATAATACTTGGAGTGTGTCTGTGTCACTTACTTTGAAATGTTGTTGTACCCTTGCAATAAATAAATAGTACTGTTGTATTAGGTGCTGTCAACCCACAGTTGTGCAGTCCCATAAGAAGTGGATGAAGGAAGTGCCGGTAGCTGTGAAGCATATAACATTTATTCCCTGAATAAATCCTCTGCATGAACTGTTATATATCATGTCAGATAGCCAGGAATAGAGTGTATTAACCCATTAATAAAGGTAAAATATGTCTGGAATACTATCTTTGCATGTACTGTCATATAAAATAAGTGAGGGAGCCTGAAAAAGAGTGTTGTAACCTATCAATAAAGGTATAATATGTCCTGAATAGGTCTACTGTATGCACTGTAATATCAAATAAAGGAGAGAGCCTGTAGAAAAAAGTTTTAATGTGAATAAGAAAGGTATAATACTTGGAGTGTGTCTGTGTCAGTTACTTAGAAATGTTGTTGTACCCTTGCATTAAATATATAGTACTGTTGTATTAAGCGCTGTCAACCCACAGTTGTGCAGTCTCATATAAAGTGGATGAAGGAAGTGCCAGTAGCTGTGAAGCATGTAACAGTCCTCAACAGTTGTTAAATGGCTGACATGTACAGGTAAATCTGGCACACGAGTAGCTTGTCAAGGTGATCCCCAGAAATGTGAGTGTGTGACATGAAATGTAGGGTTCTGTAGTAAATCAAGTGAAAATGTCACGTGAACACATCCAGATGTGCAGATACATAAATATATAAATAAAATACAAGTATGTAGCAGTAACAACTGCATCTTGGACAGTTGCTATGACAGTGAGTACTGTAATTACCACACAGCAGGCTGTATGCATTTACCAAATGCTGGGCAACAGTTGGTTCAGAGGGCATCACATGCACATGTGCAGATACCTATAAAAGCAGATTTTCCTAGCTATCCCCACATGCAATCATTACATTGCATGTGTAAGCAACTAAACAGCTCCTGCAGACAGTAGCACATAAGAAAATACTTTATAATTAGGTAACAAATATATATACCTAATTAAAACTAAAGATATTGATTAAGAAAAGAAAATTAATAAGCACAAACTAAACATAAGTAAGTATCTTTACTTAATAAAAAAAAAACTGTCAAAGCATACACAGACGGACCTGAAAGGGACATACAGATATGTAACAATTTGTAGTTACTGGCAAGTAGTAGATGTTTATGAATAGTACTGTACATCCTCTGAAACATGCATATGTGGCATCAGTAGGTATGTATGCACTGATGCCATGCATAACTACTGCCATGGAGAAAGTGGTGAGTAGCTGTGTGCAGTGGGACATAACTGTGACATATGTAGCTCAACATTACATGTCAAACATCTGAACATGTTATCTATGGTCTGTACAGTACTCCGTTTAATGGCAGTTTGGGGGAGTAGTGCAAACACCTATATAAACTTGGATGTCACAGAGTAAGACATGCATGATAGTCACATAATCTGTAGCTTAGCATTGGCAACTGCTGTAGCAGGCTAGTATAGTAATGTATCATTTGCAGCTATATATACCCTTGTACTATTACTGCATGCACACATGTGACAACTGTACATGTTGTAGCAAGGCCCAACAGGTCATCCATGAGGTGTACAGACTTACAACAGTGTGGACCCTGTGTCTGTATGGCACACACATATGGCGAGATACATATGTGTCTGATTTATTAGCATCTGAACATGTGCATAGAGCAAGGGACATACTGCAACTGTTTGTGAAGGACTGACATTTATATGTTGGTGCAGGTTATGTGCATATTTATATGTAGGTTGTAGTGTCTGTCAAACAAGACAGCATACAGTGCTGGCATATGACATGTGTTGTTCAAACACCGTGGGTATGATTTGTTAGGTTTTTAGTCTTCCAAATAGGGGGTCCTGCTAAAGATACATGGGCTGAGAATACCTTCCATGCATTCTGCACAAGTCTTTGCAATATCATTACATAACTGTATCCCTCTCAACCTTTGCATACTTGATATTCCCACCATGAAAGGTGGACTGTGTATGTGCCGATATGCATATCTATGTGTACACCACTGGATGTTCATATGTACGCTCCAGCTCAATGTTGTACATGTATTGCCATCCCTGTTGTTAAAAGCCCTGTACCCATGAAATACTACATATGTGGTAGTCTACTCAATACCAAATGTGTGATAAGAGACTCTAGGACACAGGTGGACAGTAGTGTCCCTTATGATAATCACAGTGCCACACTAGTCATGTAAACTGAGTACAGTCCACATGTTATCAGTAAAGGTGTGTTATCCATGGAAACAGAGGTCAGTGTTCCACTCTACTCATCAGTCATAACACCCATCATAGAGTACAATGGCCTGTTGGTATGTACCTCAGAAGACATCCACAGCAACTGTAGACACCAGACACATACCTCACAAAGAGTATTACCGGACTCAAACAGATGCCCTATGCTGACTGTCTTACAAAACCACAGCTACACTGTGTCACATACCGCCTACCCAGAGGCTACCTCTGCCTAACATACAAAGCTAGGCCAAACCCACAGGTGTTGGATGTGCTCCATGTAAACAGATTGAACTCCATACAAGCTTCACACTGTACTGATCTAAACCTTGTAAAGTCAAAAAGCAGAACATGCTTGAGTGGCACATTATCATCCCAGACACATACCATACTCTGGAACCAACTACCTATCAACAGCAAATGAAGGTCCTCATTAGCAGTTGCCATGAATAATCATGATGATTGGATGTGAGATAGGAAACACAACCCGGTAATCACCTCTGTGGCTCTGCATGACAGGGGCACATGAACCTACATTACAGGGATGTTGAAAGGCAGGGTACCATATGGCTAGGCTTCCATAGGCCCTACGGATAATAGCCTATCAGCTACCTAGGACCTGATACACACATGCATATACCTGTTGCATCACATGCTATGTGAGGTTGACTGGGTGTGATGGAGAATGTGTAGGCGAATGTGTCAAAGATGTGTATATGTGTGATAACCTAGTGGGAAACTGTTTATACCATGGTATGTAGTGTTGTAGCTCTAATCCCATCAAAAGGTATGTATGCTATTGCTAGGCAGGAAAAGCAGTATGGCATACGGTATGACATAGTCCCATGGTGTTGACTGGAGTGTGCCACTGTAGGCTAAAGCAGTACATGTATGCTTATTGATTGTTAACACTAGTGAATACAAATCACGTATGAACTGTAGTACTACCTGAAGCTGTAGGCCTCAAAAGCACAGTATGGTTTATATCCACATAGCTTGGTAACACTGTTTTGTTTGTTACCTGTAGTCCTCACACATTACTTACCTCAGGCATGAGGTTTTGCAGGTGCTGCCACACAGTACTGTATGGTACAGAGGTAAATCTAATCTCGGTTGCCATACCTTTGTGTCTTGTAGATATGTCTGATGTGTGTGTGGGTATGCCTGTAACATGGACTCGGTGGTATGTGTGTCACAGGATTTAAGTGCGTATCTAGCAACATGTATAGTGTAGTACAGCAGTATGCCACCTATAGTGATGAATGTGCACATATGTTACTGAGGGGTTTGCTATCAACAAGTAGCGTGGTATACTGGTAGTACTGTAACCGTACTGTACATTCATTTCAATGGATGACAAATGTCTGTATGCGTTAGCATCATATACACCTCCTTTGGCTAGGTGGTGCATTGTGTCACATACAGTGTGTCATGTACTGTTGTATAGTCTTACATACTGGTTCCACTTTGTTGCTGTGCATAACATTGTCTGGTATATAGTATGTGCCAGGCACTGTCAGGCAGTTGTGGACTGAGCAGTCATATGTGGTATTAAAAGTGTATATCTACTGACAGCCAATAGGTTGCTATATATGGCATTTCATTGATGTCTGTACTTTAGAATGTTGAGTATGCCACATGACTCACAATTACTGTTTCATTGTCTTCCAGGGAAATGTCTCACAACAGGAAACCCGCATATTCCCTTGTGGAGGAGGAAGTAATATCAGATGCCCTCATACACCATGACAACCTACTGTTCTCCAGACCCTGCCAGGACCAGCATGGGCGCACTGCACCGTGGCAGGATGTTGTCCATCAGGTGAATGATGTAGGCATGCATAACCGGACTTATGAGTAGGTATGCCATCACTGCAGTGATTTAATCAGACATGTCCAGCAGCATGCCCCCAATGTCCACAGACAACAGCTTGCCACAGGTGGTGGTGTCGCAACACATCCCCCCTCACCAGAGTGGAAGAGCTGCGTGGTGGCTCCTGGCCAACCAGTACAACACATCTGTGTCATCATGGAGGCCGGAGTCACCCAGCATGGTGATACAGAGTGTGCAGGTAACATGGCATATCTGTAGACCACTGTTATCTCAAGTGTTATAACATGCATTTATCAGATGTGTACTGTGTATGCAGAATATGTGGAGCCTGGTGTCATGCAATACTGATAATTTGGGACATTATCTGTATGCCTGTGACTGTCACCTCATGTACTACTGTAAAATTGCAAACTCACAGCAGCAATGCCATAGTTGTTGACACTGACAAACTGTCTCATATCCTTGCAGGTCCCTCTGGTGTGATAGCAAGACAGCAGACCCATGCTGGTGAGTGGGCTACAGTTAATATAGCATATAACATGTGCATGTCATAGGAGAGTTGTAGGCCATATACACATGTTAAACACCTACACATAGTCCATGCTCTGCATGTTCTCTGTGGGACTATGCACATCCCAGTAACATGAGTAGCTGACTCAAACACATGCAATACACAGAGCATCCCAAACAATTGGGGTACACTGTAGTGGACATTGTATAGGCAGAGTCAATACACATGCACACAACATACACCACTTTGTCATATGCAGTATGTGTTAATATGATACACATGGCATATGTAGACACCTGCTGTAAGGTCATACTCCAGTATCCCATATGTCATCAACACAGCACACATACTATACCTGGGGTAGAGGCCTATCATGGGGCAGTGTGACATGTGTCAACACACAACACAGTCATGTTAGGCAATGCTCCCTATTGAACACCTGACATGCCCATGTAACAACTGTCTGTGAAATGTTAAATGTAGCCTAAGTGGTGCAGGTCAGGTACAGCAAGATAGTTGCCAGTGTGACATACATTAGTGGCCTTGAGTGACCACATGATGCTGCCTGATGATGGCTCATGGTACTACACTACATCCAGTTACAGTACCTACAGTACTACACATAGCATTCATTGTTATACACCTGACAGTTGTGTGCATCCGGCCATGGTATGTATACCTATGAGTGATAGTGCACAGGACATTGGAAAGCGTTTTAGACTTGCAGTGCAATGTTGTGTCCATGTACACATTGTGTTCCAGGGTGAGGCCAATCATTGAACAACACACATGCATCAACCACATGTATACTGTTATCAACAAGGACTCTCTATACTCACACTGCATGCTGTTGAGCAACACACATCCTGCATGCTGACATTTGTGATAGGACTCTTTGGCTTGTGATACTGTACTCCACCACAAACCACTAATGAATATGTTCCATATTGCTGTTGGTGTGTGTGTGTGTGTGTGTGTGTGTGTGTGTGTGTGTGTGTGTGTGTGTGTTCATGTGTGCATGTGTTCATGTCTTCATGTGTTCATGTGTTCATGTGTTTATGTGTGCATGTGTGCATGTGTTCATGTGCTCATGTGTGCATGTGTGCATGTGTGCGAACATCCTGTACAGATGGTAAAGTGTGCTTCCTGTCTCCTTCTCACAGGTGATGAGGTATTGTTGGATGGGTGCAGCAGGGAACCTGAGGTCACTGCCACAAATAGCGAACATGATGATACATGTGTTGTGGCACAGGCAGGTTTGACAGGGTCTGTCATTGGTCAGCCAATTGACAGTACACAGCTTTCTACTCCATCTATGCGCACATACATACATCCCTCAACACCAATGGCCTTAGGTGAGGAACAGCATACGGTAGGCATTGACCAGGACAGTGTGGTATCTATGGCACATGCAACCCCACACAGCAGCCATGCCCAGACACCCAGAATGGTACCACATAGGCATATGTCCAGGGGTTCTCGTGGGAGCACCGCTGGTCATAATGCCCCTGGCAGATGTGCCCACACAGGTCTCACAACCTCAGGTATGTTCCGGGCTGTGATGCAAGCACAGGCACGTATGGAACGGTACACCAGGCAGGGACTAAGGGCGCAGAGGGCTCATAACACCGTGATCAATGACAGTATCCATGACCTTGCCGGTGCCATCCATAATTACACCAATGTCATTGATAGACGTTGGGGGGAGACACTAGATGTCCTCCGCAATGTAATGTCCATGTGCCAGGACAGTGCAGGACGGCTGGGATGTTGACATGGACATATGCCAGCAACATCATCAGCTGGCAGATGTCGCGGATGACACACAAGTGCCAGCCACTCCCGTAGTGGCAGTACCAGCCCCAGCAATGTTGTGGCTGGGCTGTTGGTAGACCGTCTGAGACGACTACGTGCACGTGACTCTGGCCAGTCAGTCCCAGCAGGGACATGGGTCCAGTCAACATTTGTCTGCCTCTGACAATAGTACTCAGTCTGGCTTAGTACCCGATACTGTCCGTGTCACCCCTGCCAGGCACAGGTACTGCGTCCGGGGCCAGAGACAGTGATCTGTACAGCCTGAAAGGTACAGTCTGTGGCTGTCCCACAACCTCCCCTATTTGGCAGCCACAAGGGGACACTGTGTGCATGCAGACACACACACATACTACCAACACCTAGGGCTAACACATACACACACACATTACATCAACACTGACCCATACTGTACTGTGGTCCCACACACACACACACACACACACACACATACACACACACACACACACACACACACACACACACACACATACATGTCGATTGGATGGGTCATTGTCAGGCTCTGGAAAACAATAACACACCCTGTGCATATGATGAAACTGTGCCACCTCCTGTCATCTGTGACATTGATGCAGGAACAGGATAACATGGTGCTAATGCACAGGGTGACCTAATAGCAGTGTAGCAATGTTAGCATGTTGTCAACAGTAAAGTGTAATGATATCCTTGTAGGTATATCTGAGCAGGCATGATGCATCAAAGCAATGATTATCAATGTAGTATTGTTTACACCAGTGTTAATTCCAAACATGGATTGTCCACACATGTGCCAGTTGGCTGATGTGTGTAGTACTGGCAGCATGTGTCAGTGAGTGGACGTTACGTGTGTGATGTGTGCAGTACAGATTTCAAGGTGTACATTTGTGAACATGGTGGAGGTGCACTGTTTGCATGTACATGCATGGTGGGCACATGGGAAGGGTGACATGCCCTGTATTACACAGTGTTAACACTTCATATTTCCTATTGGTGTCCAGTATGCATTTTACTACACATATGTCACAACTTGGGTACACATGTGTGTATGACATGGTATGACACTATGCTGTGGGTGATACTGTTAATATCGGTCATTGGTTAGCATTCTGGTAGTGTACATAACCTCAACAGCCTGATTTTAACCAATCGTTAGATGATGTCTTGACAACTGACACACAGCTGTAGGATACACAGTAGCATTTGAATCATTCCGGTACTGTACTATACCAGTTACCAGTGGTATTGACCACCACACATTCCTGTGACCACTCCTGTTTGGCATGTGACTGTCCTAGGTACAAGCAGACACACTAGGGATATGTCCGTCCACATCTGGTAATGCATACAGTGGCCTACAATGCATTCCCCAGATTAGACACTTATCCTCCACAAGGGTATCATACAGACATATACCTGTTGACAAGCCCATGCTGTGAAGCTATGAGCCAACTATAGCATAGTCATCCACATTTACTACACATAGTATCCTGACAGTACCACATTGGTAGTAGCCCACAACATGTAGCAGGGGTACTGTTGTGTACATACAGCCACATGTGATGTCATCTGTCCTTTGATATTCACATTTCCAAAGGTAGGCTGATGTCCCTCAGTGTATCACATAAGCAATAAGGGGTCTGTATGCATATCCACAGAGTTGTTGTACACCTATAATAAATGGCCATTATTGACAGACTGTGTTGTGCTTGAACATGTCTGAAATATGCCCCAGGCATACACACTCACTCATACTATTCTATAGCAACTGTCATGTGTGTGTGACACAGATGACCTAGGGCACAGATCACTACAGTGGCTGGACTTGTCACATACATACATAAGTGACCTATGGTATGAGAAGCAGCACAACGGCTGTCAATGGTAACAGATGTAGTTGTGTTGAAAGCAGGCTTCATACCTATGAAGCGATTGAGGTCACATGTACATATATGTCTTGTCCACACAGTTACCAATTTAGGTCACATGTACATATGTGTATTTGCCACACAAATACCTGAAGTGTGCAATGCACATACTGTTGTTTTACCGATATGTCATACAGTAGTAAAAACAAAACCCACACCACATTGATCAACAGTGTCACACACACGCACACACACTCAGCAATTGCAGAATTCAAACCCCTACCTAACTATGTTATGATACTAGAGAGATGTGCATTACAATGACACGCTATATGCTTTACTGGGAGGTTTCATTTCCACTGCTGTATTTGTGGGATACTGACATCATCAAACCAGCCAAAGGGGAAATCACCTCTTTTAATGTGTTTTCACAGTCTACAAAAAGGCCACTTCTCTCATAGAAAATGATGCACACACACACACTCAACAATTGCAGGATTCAAACCCCTACCTAACTATGTTATGATATTAGAAAGGAATGCATTACCATGACACGCTATATGCTTTAGTGAGCTTTTTCATTTCCACTGCTGTATTTGTGGGATACTGACATCATCAGACTTGGCAAAGAGGAATTGACCTCTTCTAATTTGCTTTCACAATCTCCAAAAAGGCCACTCTTCTCAAAGGAAATCATACACACACACAATCAGTATTTGTAGGATTCAAACCCCTATGGAACGATGTTATGACACTAGGGAGACACGCATTAACACGACACGCTATATGCTTTACTGGGAGTTTGCATTTCCATTGCTGTATTTGTGGGATACTGACATCATCAGAGTTGGCAAATAGGAAATCACCTCTTTTGATGTGTTTTTGCAGTCTACAAAAAGGTCACTCCTCTCCAATGGAATTACACACACACATACCCAGCATTTGCAGGTTTCAAACCCCTACCTAATTATGGTTATGACACTAGTGAACTACTCATTAACATGACACACTATATGCTTTACTAGGCATTTTCATTTCCACTGCCTTATTTGTGGGATAATGACATCATCAGAGTTGGCAAAGAGGAAATCACCTCTTTTGATGTGTTTTCACAGTCTACAAAAAGGCCACTCCTTTCAAAGGGAATCACGCATACACATACTCAGCATTTGCAGTATTCAAACCCCTATCTAATATGTTATGACACTAGGGAGATACGCATTAACACAACGTGCTTTATGCTTTACTGGGAGTTTTCATTTCCACTGCTATATTTGTGGAATACTGACATCATCAGAGTTGGCAAAGAGGAATTCACCTCTTTTGATGTATTTTCACAGTCTACAAAAAGGCCACTCCTCTCAAAGAGAATCACACATTCAGCATTTGCAGGATTCAACCCCCTACCGAACTATGTTATGACACTAGGGAAGATACACATTAACACAATGTGCTATATGCTTTACTGGATGTTTTTATTTCCACTGCTGTATTTGTGGGATACTGACATCATCAGACTTGGCAAAGAGGAGTTCACCTCTTTTAATGTGTTTTCACAGTCTACAAAAAGGCCACTACTCCCTAAGGGAATCATGCACACCCCCACACACTCAGCAATTGCAAGATACAAACCCCTACCTAATTATGATATGACACTAGAGAGATACGCATTAACACGACGTGCTATATGCTTTATTGGGTGGTTTCAATTCTCCTGCTATATTTGTAGGATGCTGACATCATCAGACTGGGCATGGTAATGTGTGTGCTCTTTGTTTTATGCAATCCCAGGAATGAACCATGTGGGTCAGCAGGTGTGAACAGCTTGAACAGGACTCCACAATTCTTAGCTTGTGTGATCTATCTGTGGACAAAGTGCCATTCCTTCATATGACAATAAATATTTATACGCAGATTGTTGGTTTCGTGGATACGACATGTGTATGTGATGTTGATAAAGGGCTATTTAAAGTCTATGTGGGATGTGTGTAGCTCCTTTCAGTGATGTATGTCCTGGGCGGCTGCCTTGAAAACAGTCTAGAAGGTTTGGGAAACATGATCTGCCCATTAACATACCACAGTTGGTTGGGTTGTGTGTTTGTCGGATTCCAATAGCTCTGTTTCTGACTGCATTCATGATGGACTCCATGGCCTAGCAGTTCAGACGTCATAGGCTTATAGGACTATAGTTCCCATGGTCTGTTGTGCACCAACACTTGTGGGGTGTGCCATATGTTGCTGTAACACATTCAACAGTGTAAGATCCTGAAGAGAGGGTGAGGCTCAACAGACTGTTCAGGTGCAGGGTCTGTTTGTTGTGTAGTTCACTTATGACACATATGGGGAAACAATGTTATCCAAGTGATGCCATTCATTCGGCTTTGGGAGGAGCTGTTTACCCATTCTACATGTGATATCTCCTGGTATGATGATAGGGCCTTTTGTCAGTGGGAGGTGGGCATGTATGTATGGGCCTGTCTGACAGGATGTTGGCATTGTCAGTCAGGTACAGTTGACCCTGACTCAGGACATATATGAGTGTACATTGCTATTTCTGACATAGCTGAAGGAGGTGTCATGGTTCTGTCTGTACTCCTTCGCAGATAATCTTTCCAAAACACCAACAAACCTGTCCACTAAACCCCTGTTATACTCTTTTACACACTTAGCACACTACTGATCCTTTGTGATCAGTCAACAGAGTATGTCATTATAATATCCTGGCATGTCCAAAGGTCGGTTTCATGTGTACTGTCCAGCCCAGCTGGTGCATATTGGAATTTTGACACAATGTTACAACTGCCTTATGTACACAGATAACCCTGTCCTCCTCCCAACAAACTCAGATATATGTGAGAGATGCAACTGTATAGACAAACAGGAGGCTGAGCTGTCTCAACCCATGACTGGCACAGTCTATCAGGTGGTGAAGGTAACCACACACACCACAAATCCAGTCTCACATAGACCTAGGATGACAGCAAACCAACTACATTACCACACAAAAACATACTCAGAGGCTCTAAATAAACTCTGCCTAAGCAGCAGAGACATCCAAAGCAGACACCCAAACAACTGCTAACCCACAACTATACCCACACATCACATAGTTCACAAAGTCAGTGTGCCACACAGTCATTGCCCTTAGGGCTACACAACACACCTAATACACTTGTAGTAGGTGACTCTTATTGTCAGACACACTGACGTCCCACTCACCAGGCTGAATAAGGGGAAGGTCACTTTGAGCTGTCTGTCGGGTGCCAGGATCTGCCACATAATACATGCACTCAGGTCACTCCAAAGCAAGTACAAATATGGCTCCATCATTGTCCATGCTGGTGTGTAAACCCTCAGATGTTCCTCCCTGGACTACATGACAAGAGACATAGAGGAGCTCTCTGATCATGTAACTCAGGCCAGTATGACCCTGACCTTGTGTAGCATCTTACCCTCACCAAGAATGATGTCACAGTATACAGACAAACAGATCACTTTTAACAGTTGGCTAACATATTGGTGTCATTCAAAGGGGATCCAGTGTCTGTCAGCCTGGGATGACATGCTCGACATGCCACTTAGCTTCGCTATGGACAGCATGCACCTGTCACACCTAGGCTTTCAAATGCTGGCTAAGGCTCTTGCCACCCCCATAGTGGCTGTTTTAATAGAGGCTCAGAAGACAAAACCACCTCCATAGACGTTACAAGGTAAAAAAAACTGAGGGTAATGCTGCTCAACAACAGATGTCTAACCCTCAGAATGCATGCACTCAGGACTCTCCTCAGTATGGAGACTGTCGATATCTGTGCAGTAACAGACACCTGGTTCAGGCTCCCAAAGACACACCAGCACTACCAGGTTTTACTTCATACCATGCTTTTCGGATACAAGACTCGGACTGGCCAACAAAAATAAGGGGAGTATCCATATACATCAAACATACACACACCTCCAGGTTAGTAGCACTGCACAAAACATCGGAGAACATACATGTGTAATTAACAGTGGCACAGACTGCATTTCAGTTTGTAGACTACTACAGAACACACTCCTGAACTCAGGAGCAACACTTGGTATTCCTGGAAACACTGGAGAATATGAATGTCTCTCGAAACACCATTATATTGGGTGACTTCAAATACACAAACATTGACTGGGAATACTACTCAAGCACCAACACCCTCGCACAACAGTTGCTAGGATTTATAGACTCAAATGCTATGGCACAACTGGTCACCACAACCACAAGAGGGTAAAACATGTGGGACATGATCATCACCAACATGGGGACTCTATGTTCCACACCAGAGGTATACCCCTCATTGTTAAGGTCAGACCATACATTTATCTCACTGGACATACATATCCCATCCACACCCCCATCCTAGGTGATCTCAGTGAAGTACTTCTCATAAGCAAACGTCACACTTCTACAAACCAAGGTGGTATATGTCAGAGACCCCGGGACAGTGGTAATTATGGATCAGACCACTGAATCCTTTACAAACACATTCTATGGACACCTACTGGAATGCATGGATTGTGCTATCCCAGATAACTACAAGACTCACTCCTCCAAAGGCAGGGGACCTGTCTGGTGGACCACAGCCATTAATAAGCTATACAATGACAGGAGGAGGCTACTACATGTTTGAGCACAATCACAAAAAGGGAAGGCATCTCTGATCGGTACTAGGAAAAAGCTACGATCACTTGTTGATTCATCTAAGGGCCGCTTCTAACGGACACTTGCAACAGACACTAAGGACAATCACAAGGCCTTCTTTAGTTATGTCAGGAACCTGGGTGGGTACTCCCAGATATGCTGTGAGTTACTGCATAATGACAAAACATACACTGAACCCACTGACATTGCCAACATCCTGGCAAAGAGGATCAGTGGAAATGTTTCCCCCCATCCCCCCTAAAGTGCAAATGTCCATACCAACAGGGTGTAGCCGTCCTGACATCACAGATGAACAGGTGAGTACTGCCCTCTCCATAGCAGACAACACAGCATCAATGGGGCCAGACGGTGTCCCAGCCTGCTTCTTACACAAGATTCATGATGAACTTAACACTCACATTAAGTCACTGTTCAATATTAGAGTTACTACAGGATATGTACCCAAGGAATGGTGTACAGCAACAGTGTTCCCACTCCACAGAGGTGGTGCCACAAGGGACCCTGGACAATATCGCACTATAAGTCTAACTAGCCTGGTCTGCAAAGCTATGGAGCGTATCATCATGGAACCCATACACATAGACATTGGGAACCGACAGACACTGGATCCTACACAATTCAGCTTTGTTGTGGGCAGATCTTGCCTCTTGAACCTGTTTGATGTCTTTAAACAGTTACCAGGTCCATAGACATGGAGAAGGTTGTCCACACAGCCTACCTGGAGCTCGCAAAACAGTTCAACACAATACCCCACTCGGGCATTATACATAAGCTCACTGGCTTCAATATCGACACATATGTCACAAGATGGATTGCTAACTGGATCATGGATAGCACCCACATGGTCAGTATTGCAGGTGCCATGTCTTACTATACACCAGTTACACATGGCATCCCACAGGGCTCAGTCCTGGAACCTCTCTTGTTCAGTATATATTTCTCAGATGTACAGGCTAACACAGGAGGAATATGGCTGACCATCTTCGCAGATGACTGCAAACTGTGTGCCATAATCAACTCTCCAGCTGGCACAAGCATCCTCAAAAAGGGTCTCACAGAGATGGATAACTGGTGCCAGAGCCATGGCCTACAGCTACTTGCCATTAGATGCATAGTCATCCCCTTTGGTAATAACAACGTGCCCACACATTACCACATAGGTGATAATACATCACGTACGGTGGGTGTTATTAGGGATTTGGGGACATGAGTAGTTAGTACTCTCGCCTTTGACAATCACGTTGCCAATGTTGTTAGACAGACCTTCTATATAGCCCACCTTATCCCATAAGGTTTCACATCTAGATCAAGTGGGGTCATTGTGCCCCTATACTCATCAGGCCCATGCTTGGATACAATGCCCCATTTTGGATGTACCTTACCCGACACCTGCAGCAACTGTAATGTCCACAAAAGTACCTAACCAAGTAGATCTGGGGACTCACACAGATGGTCTGCGCAGTTTGGCTATGGTAACCCCAGCTCTACTCAGTCACTTACTGCCTACTCGGATGTGATCTGTGCCTGTTGTTTAAAGCCATGTCCATCACAGAATTTATGGACAGGCTCCACCTCAGGATATCAAAGTCCCTTACAGCTACACGCTCCAGGGACAGAAACATCAGCACTGATATTAATAGGACATGCTGGAGGGGCAGATTCCTATCCCAGAGGCTCCACTCACTCTGGAATGAGATCCAAGTCCCACATACGCAGAGACCCCCACTGACCACCTACAGGTGACATCTTGACAAGTGGATGGGTGATCATATGTTTAGCCCTGGGATATGTTCTGGGTCCCTGCTAGACAGAGGCACAATAAAATAAACATAAGTGGGCTATCTTGTGTGACCTACTATTCACAGGCACAATCTACTAATCTAACAGGGTTGTGAAAGCCAAACACACTCTGGCTAGGCTTATACATGCCCTAGGGCAGATAGCCTAGTATCAACCTCTGAACCTATGATAATGTTCAGGATGCACATTGTTCATTGATGATACTGATTGCAGGTTTTGTTTCTTCTTTGCTTTCCCACTTTCTATGAACAACCTAAGTATCTGCATAACATATTTGATTATGACAGGGTTCCACTATATTATATATGTGTCTGTTGTCATATAACTGTGTGCACAAGGCAGATTGGTGAATAGTGCGAGGTTCCTGGGTTAACACATGCAACTGTCGGATATGTGTGGCCCACTGCTGTACTCAGACATGGCCTAAGTGTGTGAGCATGCCCAGTTCGGCCTTTCAGTGTTTTGTTGACTGACATTTGTCTCATTTATTCAAGTGTGTGAGCATGCCCAGTGTGACCTTGCAGTATGTTGCTGTCTGAGGTCCACTACATTTGTTGATGTGTGTGAACATTACCAATATTAACATTTATACTATATGTGTGTTGAAAATCAGGTTCTATTCTTACTGCAGGCCTCACCTTTGTGTCTTAACTCGACAGGGATTATGCTATGCCTGCAAGGTTTCCATGAGTTACTTTGCATAGACCTATATACATTTCTTCATACAAACTGACCACTGACATACTGTCATGGTTTAGTGGTTCTGTGCTATGACTATAACACACAGTGCCCTGGGTTCGAGGACTGTCACTGCTTCATATTTTCATACTGGACAGAACAGACTGCTTCAGGAACAGTGAAGCAGATATGACCATGTTTACCTGCTTTTGCTGAACTATGCCCAACTTTGACCAAACTTGCACAACATTGCTCAATGTTAACCAACATTGCTGAAAGGTGCCCAATATTGCTCAACATTGCCTGAAGTTGTGCTACTTAATGTGTGCTATTTTGTTTACATATACTAAATAGTGGTAAGAGCTGTTTAGCACTGATTTATATTGCTTAACACATGGCAATCATGCCTCAGGTGGTGCTGCAGGGCTGCCTATGTCGGATGCATATTTTACACTACATGTTTGTTAACAAGTAGTGTCAAGTTAGGCATCCCTTTTGCTATATGTGCGAGTCGGAGAGAGGTATAATTTCCAGGGTTCCTACTGAGCCAGTGTACATGCTATGAGTTGCCTCTTTGCCAAGGCCAAAGCATACTGGACATGCCTCCTTCTGCCTACTGGGGCAGGCTCAGGTTGTTCCTCCTCCGAGTCATGCTATGCCTGTGATGGCCTTGGCAATGGTGGGGGGCTGTTTGGCCTGGACCTATGCTGCTCCTGCTACAGCTGTTTTCGCAGGATCATATTATGTAGCATAGCACATACCATGACTATTTGGGTACATGCAGTTGGTGAGTACTGCAAGGCTCTACCAGATGTGTCCAGGCACTGGAACCGTGACTTGAGCAGCCCAAACACATGCTCGATTCAATTACATTTCATGTTTGTGCGTGTGCCTCAATATGGCGTTCCTGTTCAGGTGTGTGTGCATTTCTGATGGGTGTCATCAGCCATGGCTCGAGTGCATATCCAGCATCCCCCACTAGGTGACCATGTGGGATGTCCCCATTGGCAAATGTCTGGTACAGCTGTGTCAGATGCCAGATATGAGAGTCATGGTAGCTTCCAGGGCAGCCTTCACACACATTCATTATTATGCCCTGGGCATCACACACGACTTGGCAGTTGATGGAGGGGAAACCCCTTGCGGTTATACTAGACCCTATCCCACTCACCAGCTGGTGCTTTGATGCGAAAGTGCGTGCAGTCAATTGCACCCACTACCTCAGGGTATTCTGCTATTTTCTGGAAGAGATGCATATTACTGGCCAATACCTCACGGGAATTGGGGAAATATACATGATCACTGACATGTGCTGACATGGCATTCAGGAACTGGTGCAGTACCCTGGATGCTGATGCCTGTGAAATCCCCATCATATCACCAGTTGGTCTCTGGAAGGTACCTGTTGCTAGTATTCTTAGGCCAACACATACCTTGGTTTCCACTGGGATGGGTTCCCCTCTGTTGGTTCTGTGTGTGAGGTGTGGCCTGCACAGCTCAACAATTTGCTGCATGAGGTCTCTGTCCACTCTATAGTGCTCCACTATCTCCAGCTCATGTAGCCCCTGGTAGGTTACCCTGGGCCTGTACACTCTTCTCCATCTCCTCACTGTGGGTTGCTCAGCAGCATTCACATTGTCACCACCCACAGCATGTTGCATATTTCGCCTTATATCAGCAATGGCAGCCCCTAGCATTTCTTTGTCTCAGTAAAACTTTTTCAGTTTTCACTTCCATTAGCTTACTGTAGTGTTGCAGTGTCTCTGAGAAAAACATAGTGGAAAGTTGTTTGCTGAGTTTTAAGTGCTGGGCTGGGCTGGGCTAGTGTACTGCCTGTGTAATTGCCTGATTCTGATTGTTTTCACCTGCTAGCTCTGCTAGTACTCCCTGGTTAACTTCCTACTATTTGTTGTGCTTCCTTTTCCCTTTCTGTTTCCTCAAGGGGCAGCGCCATGCACACAAGTGCAAACATGTGCACACATGCTCAAACGCGCGCAGACATGCTTCCACGGACTATAACTTGCTTATTCTTGCTAACACGTGTGCACACAGGCGAAAACGTGCTTACACGGGTTTCTACATCCTTACACTTGCTTACTCCGGCTTAAAGGCGCACACACAGGTGCACACGTGCACACACAGGCTTACTCGGTTTTACAGGCGCGCGCATACACGTTGCAGGCACTTCTACAAGAAACTTTAGTGTTGTTCACGGCATACACCTTCAATTTCTTGCCTTTAGCTAGGGTACCTGTTGACACACCTCTTCCAGTGATTAGTAACTGACAGCAGACACATGCCACTCTACTCCAATGAGCTTCACTTCTTTCAGACATACCGCCCTCATGATGTCACCTATCTTCTACTCTGTTACTCCCCTTATCCTACTCCTACACTCCACTGACTGTGCTCTTTTGCTATGTAAACTTGGGATTCACTATCCTTACCCTCATTTGCATAGGATTGCCTACTAATGCTTGGTTACATCTCTTAGACTGAGCTTCCCCCCTTAGCAACCTCTACTTGGTAGCCATGTTGTCTTTGGACTGCCATTCCCTTGCATTGTATATTAGGGATTACTGTAAAATCCACATTTGTGGATTTTAATTATTGGTTTTCTGGTTTTTAGAGCGCAGCAGCGCTGCGCTATGCTTAAACATCGGCGATCAGGATAAAAAAAAAATGTTATTTTAATTTTGCATCAGTGAACATTGTCAGTGGCCGTATTGTTGGCCATTGGCATGCTTCCTCGACTGGATGCATCCTTTTTTTGGAGCTGTCACGGCTCCGTTTTGCTATTTGCAGAACCTTACTCAGTTGTCAATGGAGTACATTTCTGCAAATAACACTACTCTTACTCGGACAGGTTAGGGTTTCCTGAATCGCAAATTTACCTCATTTGCATACCTTTCGGCAGCAAATGAGGTAATTTGCATAACCTAGCCCTGTCTGTGTAAGAGGAGTTTTAGGAGCTCTCTTTCACGCCCCTGCCGGCTGTTCCTGGATCGCTCGGTAGACATGTTGGCTGCATGGAGTCTTACTCTACTCTTAGACTCCGTGCAAGCCTTTGTGAATCCAGCCCTTTATCTAAACAGGAAGATTAACTGGTTAATGTGTTTTCAATGGGTACTGAAGCCTTATGAAATTTGAGTGCAATAACTATTGCCAGATAAATTAGAGGAACCGATCGAAAGAAAAAATGTTTAACAAACTCATAGTTAAATTACTTAAAAAGTTAAGTAAAATATATCTAAGAAATTACTCCAATAACCAAATAAATATATTTAAATATAAGCATTTACATAAATAAATAAAATCATGTCTGCATTGGAATACAGTAGTTTCTTAATAAATTCCACTATAATAAGAATTCCATGGTTAAATCGCTATTCAGTGATTTAGGTTGTAGAGTCTCCTTGGTAAATATTGATCATTCTTCTTTGTTTAATAGCACATCAGAAGCATTTAAGAACATGATTGCATAAGTAAATCTATAAATAAAATCATCATATCTTCATAATTCTTGTTATATTTTACTGAAAGTACACATCAACTGTATTACCTAATGCAGGATGCTTGATGTCCTTTATTCATTACTCTTCCCTTACTTTTACTTCACATAAAGTCTGTCCAATTTAATATTGTCCACATGGGGTATTTTAAACCATATACAATGGCTTTGATGACAGACCCACTTAGCTGGTAGTTTGAGATAATGTCCATTGATGGAAGGACTGGAGTTGTAATCTATGAATTTGTAGGTGGAACAACCCTTACAATGTTTATGGCCCAAGATATTATCCATCTTGTTTGTAAAAGTACGAACATGATTAATCTAGTCTTTCACACTAGGATAACTATTGTGAGATGCTTTCAAAAATATTTTGCCTATGACATCATCACTGACCATACTACACCACTGTTTTTTGTTTTTCTTTTATCTGTAATGCAATTTCCACAAAAGGGTTGAATAATGAGTCACAAAATAAATTTCCTCCATATCCAAGTTCCTTAATCATTTACTTTTTCTCCCTTGGAAAACCTTTCTGCAAGGAGTCATTAATTCTACTTTTTGCAAAGAAGACATTAACTGGTTTTAAATATATCCCCCTATCCTTAATTTGCAAAGTACGCCAGGTCACATGTTAAAATTCCCCATCATATAAACATAAAGACTTTGCCCATACAGACTTCTCAGAGAGTGAGGGAAGGGAATGAAATTCCTAAGGTGTGCAGGATAAATATCCTTTGCATGTGAAAACACATTTGCAGATTAAAGTTTTCTACACAGAGTTGCATGTATCTCACCATTCTTAATATAAATTGAAATATCCAAATGTCAAATGAAGATACCATGCAAGTTATGTATAAAAGATATGCTACAAACATTATTATGTGTCCCACCCAAAAGTTCACTAAAACAATCTTGAGGTCCTGTAACTATGAAAAAGAGGGCATCTATGTACCTCTTATAAAAATATTAGAAAAAAGTATGGTTCTACATACAGCATTCCTTCTTCAAACCTGCCATAAGTAAATTGGCATAATTTGGTGAAAATGTTGCCCCAATTGCTGTACCACTCACCTGCTTGAAGTAATCTCCATTAAAATAGAAGCATTCAGACAAAAATTAACTAAACATAAGACATGTGATACTCCAACTATATTTTTTAGTAATAAAGCAATAGCTGCAATATCTAAATCATGATTGATTGAGGAATGCAAATTGTTGGCATCAACAGTGGCGACTGTAATTAATTCTCTTGCTATTTGCTCTTTCCCAGCTCTTGTAAAAGCAATGTAATAGTTGTAATATATGAACTCAGTTAAAGAATGCTGGGTTCTTAGCAGGATTCAGTGGAAGCAAAATTATAACAGCAATCCACACCAAATCTCACAATGGGAATGCTCTTGATCGCATCCTACATAACATTCTACTATAATTCTCTCCCTACTTAACATATCTACTAATAGCTCTCACCCTACATAATCTCCTACTATAATTCTCTCCCTATCTATCATATCTACTAATAGCTCTCACCCTATATAATCTTCTACTGTAATTCTCTCTGTACCTAACATATCTACTAATAGCTCTCACCCTACATAATCTCCTACTGTAATTCTCTGTACCTAACATATCTACTAATAGCTCTCACCCTACATAATCTCCTACTGTAATTCTCTCTGTACCTAACATATCTACTAATAGCTCTCACCCTACATAATCTCGTACTGTAATTCTCTCTGTACCTAACATATCTACTAATAGCTCTCACCCTACATAATCTCCTACTGTAATTCTCTCTGTATCTAACATATCTACTAATAGCTCTCACCCTACATAATCTCCTACTGTAATTCTCTCTGTATCTAACGTATCTACTAATAGCTCTCACCCTACATAATCTCCTACTGTAATTCTCTCTGTACCTAACATATCTACTAATAGCTCACCCTACATAATCTCCTACTGTAATTCTCTCTGTATCTAACATATCTACTAATAGCTCTCACCCTACATAATCTCCTACTGTAATTCTCTCTGTATCTAACATATCTACTAATAGCTCTCACCCTACATAATCTCCTACTGTAATTCTCTCTGTACCTAACATATCTACTAATAGCTCTCACCCTACATAATCTCCTACTGTAATTCTCTCTGTACCTAACATATCTACTAATAGCTCTCACCCTACATAATCTCCTACTGTAATTCTCTCTGTACCTAACATATCTACTAATAGCTCTCACCCTACATAATCTCCTACTGTAATTCTCTCTGTACCTAACATATCTACTAATAGCTCTCACCCTACATAATCTCCTACTGTAATTCTCTCTGTATCTAACATATCTACTAATAGCTCTCACCCTACATAATCTCCTACTGTAATTCTCTCTGTATCTAACATATCTACTAATAGCTCTCACCCTACATAATCTCCTACTGTAATTCTCTCTGTACCTAACATATCTACTAATAGCTCTCACCCTACATAATCTCCTACTGTAATTCTCTCTGTACCTAACATATCTACTAATAGCTCTCACCCTACATAATCTCCTACTGTAATTCTCTCTGTACCTAACATATCTACTAATAGCTCTCACCCTACATAATCTCCTACTGTAATTCTCTCTGTATCTAACATATCTACTAATAGCTCTCACCCTACATAATCTCCTACTGTAATTCTCTCTGTACCTAACATATCTACTAATAGCTCTCACCCTACATAATCTCCTACTGTAATTCTCTCTGTACCTAACATATCTACTAATAGCTCTCACCCTACATAATCTCCTACTGTAATTCTCTCTGTATCTAACATATCTACTAATAGCTCTCACCCTACATAATCTCCTACTGTAATTCTCTCTGTACCTAACATATCTACTAATAGCTCTCACCCTACATAATCTCCTACTGTAATTCTCTCTGTATCTAACATATCTACTAATAGCTCTCACCCTACATAATCTCCTACTGTAATTCTCTCTGTACCTAACATATCTACTAATAGCTCTCACCCTACATAATCTCCTACTGTAATTCTCTCTGTATCTAACATATCTACTAATAACCTCCTTTAGCCCATAATCTCCAGGAGGAACTTGCATTCTTTTTTTACTACCTCAATTAGTACATAATGGAATTTTTCATGCATTTGCTCCATCAAATGCCAATTTATTGTAACTACTGTTACCATGTATTCTCTTTCTAATGTCTGATTAACTCTTTTGTAAAATTTGTAAGAATTGTTATTCTGTAATCCTGTAATTCTGAAATTTATTATACTTGTACATACTGGAACTTTTCTCCCCAGGACTCCATTTAAAATGGGTTACTTGTGGCCCGATGGACTATCCCGGTAAACAAACTGCAAATAAATAAATAAAATTAATTTTCTACTTTTTCCTCTGTGATATGTTGATTGAAAAGCACTGATCTTCATGACTGAACCTCTGTTCAGAAAATTATTCCAGAAACTGAAAAATTTCACCCATTAGAGGTGTGACTTAATAACAGACATTTAGTGACTAGTATTATGGTGGTAGCCTTTTGAAATGTCAGGACCCACAAGAGTGAGTCCTGGAACTCAGACTGAATGGCCAAAAAAGAGACATACATATACCAAATCCAACTTAGGCATTTCCCAGAATATTCACTTTTCTCTGAGGCATGGTGAGGTGATCTGGGTACTAATATATATATATATATATATATATATATATATATATATATATATATATATATAAGTTCAGCAGATGCAGATGGTTTGTCCCCCTGCAAAATAAAAAAAAAAAAAAACATTTGAAGGAGAATAGAAATCTTCAAGATTCACTCTTTTCTACATTTCATTAGGGGTCAGTATGGTTCATGTGCTTATGGCACATGACTAGGAAGTGAAGGATGTCATAATAACAGCCTCTCTTTTCTTATATTGGAATTGTCAGTGACCAAATTGTTTATTTTGCTGACTCCAAGTTGTACATGAACATGTCAAACTTGGACTAAAATCTATAGGACAGTCTATAATTTAAATAAAGAAAAGTCCAAGACCTTGTTTTTAATTATAGACCAGACGGACATATAAAGAAGGATTTACCTTATCTTTGGAGGAATACGGGGCAGACTGGTGACAGTTGTCTTTTTGTGGGCCTTCTCAAGAGTAGGAAGCATCTTGGATAACAGTTGTAAGCAACTCAAATAGTTATAAATGTAAGATATATGGGTGATTTCTATTAGCCTCGATTTAGGTTAAGGAAGGCTATGGAAAATATATTGCTGAGACACCCAGTGTTTTGTGAGCTACAGTGGGGATGTTGTTGCAAACCACCACTCCAATGACATATTTTGTTGTCTCAATGGGATTGCTCATGAAAATGAGTGTTTGGGTAATCTGTTTTTAGTCTTGTTTAGTGGCATAAATCATTACAAATGTTGATATTTAAAAAAAAAAACTACAGTACATACTTGATCTTAAGAAAATGAATTCCATCATTACAGAAATATTATACCAGATTGTAAGTAAACCCAAGGATTTTTAATGTGTATATGCACTGCTTGGTTCTCAATAGTAGTGAACATTTTTGAAGTAGAGCCATCCAATGAATTTGAAAGAATCATCTGTAGAAATTCTGTGTTGACACTCAATATATGAAAAGACTACAGGGTTGTAATGATTCTTGCCCAGGATTAAGAGATACAGGGTAGCAAAGTCTTGCACAATATACTGAGACTACAGATGTGTAAGGTAACATGAATAACTAAGCAATGGCCTGCTACACCACTAGGCAGGCAGCAGCATTTCAGTGAAAGCATACTGGGCAGGACAGGAAACGCTCAACCCCAGCCGAGCGGTGTAGAAGAAAAAATGTGTAGAAAGGAAAGTCAGTGATCTCACAGTGCATTGTGGGATCTTAGGAGTACACATACTGAGTCCACATTTGGTAGTGTAAGACAGCACTTGCCATGGCAGATTGTCACTAGGTGCAGTATACCAACAACATATAACATATCCTAATGATCTGCTATTGTGGACCATGTCCAATGAACACTTTATTGGCTAGCAGTACAATTTCAGGTTTATTGGATGTACAGGTCTTTGTGTATGTGTTTTAGGCAAAAGTGAAGGCCATGCCAGTGCACATAGCAGCAATCCGCTGCCAATGGTCTAGTTACATGGCATTCCCTATTTTACCATTTCTTTTTGGTCCATATCCTCCTCTACCAGTGTTTGTGCTATGCAGGACATTGTGCAAACAGTGACAAAAAATGAAATGAAGAAAACTCAAGAAAGGGACAAACAAATGCCATGTTGTTATACAATTCTAAGCTCTGAATATCATGGCATAACCTGTGATGTGCACCATACATTTGGAATGGAAAATCTTGTAAGAGATATGTTAGAAACTAATAATACACATTGCAGTTTCTTACTTCACAACCCTCACAAGAGATAAAGTTCTGACATATCGATGCTATCAACTGTCAAACTTTCCAAGGCCAATATAAGTTAAAGGTAAAATGAGCAGTTTAACACCACAAATGCAGATATACTAAGTAATACATTAACTATGCCCCTGAGTATCAGACACAAAGATGTTGTCTCCGTGAATCCAAAACATAGAAAACAGGGATATGGCACAGTCATCATCACTTGAACAGAGTTTTGTGTGATGGTCATTACAGAAAGAAGTTACAAAGGGATGATACACATTGCGGTTTCTAAATTCACAACCCTCACAACAGCATTCATTATAAAGTTGTGACATTTGGACACTCTCAACTCTCTACATTTCCAAGGCCAATATAAGTCACAGGTACAATAAATAGTTCTCCAACACAAATGCAGATATAGTAAGCACTAAGTTAGCTATGCACCCTGAACATCATACACAGATTTTGTACCCCTGAATCTGAAAAGTAAAACACAGGGATATGGCACAGTTATCATCACTTACACAAGGTGTTGTGTGGGGGGCAGGAAGCCTAGGCTGACACAAAAGGTCAGCAAGTGTGTGTGAGTAAGAAGGCAGACAATTGGACAAAACAACAAATGGGCAGATAAAGAAAATTAATGACTGTTATGTGTGTGTCATTACAGGTCCTTTGGTTGAAATTGGTGCCTGAGTGTGTGCATAAACACAGCCAAGCTGAGTGCTAGCTATACATATTGTTGTGCTGGACAGGTGTGAGCTGTGCATGGTAGAGGTAGCAGTTCATCATTGTTCTCCATGATCACAAGAAATGGCTCTGCCAGGAGTTGCACTGGCACCTTGACATCCAGGACCATGCAGAGATGCACTTCTGCTACCTGAATGTGACTGCTGTGTGCTGCATGAGGTCCCTTCACAGGAACACCCAAGACTATGACTCCATGACCTGCCACATCTGTGTGTGGACAGCACACTCACTGATGTAGCAGGGAAAGTACTGCTACTATAGGAGCATGATCAGGTACGGCCCCCTGACAGCAGAAGGTATGGCTGACCTATGCCCATGAGGATGCCATTCCCCTCCAAGCAGACATTCCATCACAGACATTGCTCAGTCCACGAAAGACACTCCTTCTTCTATTACAGACACTTTTCATTCTATTGTGTCATTCATCCAATCCAGTGAATCTGTAATACAGTGGAGCAGTGGAGGCAGTCATGCATTTTAGACTGTGCCACATCCACAGTCCTGAGCATTTGTCTGGAGCACCTATCTGAACATGCCTGTGCCTCCATGATGGCCCTAAACATATGCTGAGTGGCAAGGAAAGTGACACCTATACCAGGAGGAGGAGGGACAGCATGCTCCCTCTGAGTACCCCTATAAATTCTCCTGCGTTGTACCTCGCCCACACTTTGGCTATTGCCAGACTCAGCAGGTACTGAAGCTGCAGTAGCCAAACTTCCCTGATAAATGTTGTCACCCTCCACCTGTCTTAGATCTGTGGGCTCAGTGGACTGGGTAGGAGTAGGCATACCGGCTGTGTGCAATGTAAATGGGGGGATGGCTGTATGTCAACCTCTGTGCCAGATTCAACCTCTGCACCCCATGACTGTGCCTCAGTTTGGCCACCATCATCAGGGGGCACATCCCACATTTCTGCTGTGAGAATCACTTGTGATAAAAAAACAAGACACACAGGAATACATTAATACCGGCACTACTATAGTGGAATATATGCTAACAAAGTAACAATGCTGCCACTGTTACAGACAGCCCAGCAATGTGCACAATAAACCTGAGATCAACGTCACACTGCAATATTTGACTAAATTGATCAGCAGTACTTACATCAACCTATTTGGCCTACCAACAGCAGAAGACAAGCTTTCCTGGAGACCTGATGGTCCTGAAATAAATTAAGCAAGAGGTAAGAGCAACAATGTCACAATCAACTGTAACACAGGGGGTAACAACATTTGCCCCTTTTTAGCTTCAATAAACATGATTATAAACAAAAAAGTGGCTTACAATTCCAAGCTAAGCTTATAACAGTAACAATCTTCAATCCCCCATCCAAGTAAATACACGTGACACAGAATTAACGTATTCTTTTAACTTCACTAAATATAGAACAGTATTCAACAGTTCAGATAATAAGGCGTACCTGGAAGCTCCTCTTGAGATGTGGTTTGTATGTCTAACATGCAGGCTCCCACATCCATCACATGGTGAACTTCAGTTTCCTGTCAGCTTTGTGTGGTCTTTAAGTCAACTAGCAACTGCTCATTGGGGGTCAGTGGTGGTTCCTTAGCAGGGCCTCCACCTCTAACTAAGAGATCATGGCCTACTGCAGTTGCTCTCCTTCTTGCAGTGATGATCATACCAGTGGCCCTGTGGTGCACCTGTTCATAGGTTCTGCTGTGGCCACCTCTGGCATTCACATTAGCAACAATTTGTTGCCATAGTACGAGCCTACTGCCCATACCTTGCCTTTACCTTTGCAGGAGGAAGGCACAATGCTGCCATAAACCATCAGTTACTATATTGTTTTCTGCATCTATAAAGGGTTTTAGACACAGATTCACATGTCTCAATGCTATGATTGTAGATGGCTTAAAAGAAAACAGGCATATAATACACATAAGTATCACATAAGTATAAAATATTGTTTACATATGCAACAGAAAAGGTAGCCAGTCAGTATTACCCACTTGTAAAACATAATAGAGTCTAAGGATGTGAAATACTAACAACAGACAGGGTGCAAAACAAGGACAGTAACAAGACTAAAATAGCCTTGTTAGTGCCATAACAGTAAACTTACCTTAGCCCGCACCCCCAGAAAAGACCATACACATGAGGCTTTTGACTAACAAAATATCTGCTGTCAAATGACCTGTCCCTGAAACATTTCTACATATTCCTCACACAGTAGTCATTTCCATTTATTTTAATGTCTTGTCAGTTGTATCTATCTATGAAATGGCTGGGCAAACATGGCCATGACATCAGTAGACTTCTAAGTAATGCATACAGGTAACATTGTAAATACCTGTGAGTCACATTATTGTTAAATACATTCCAGCATAAGCAGTATGTAGGTGACAAAATGGAAACATACCTTGTGAGAATGAATACTCCTCTGCAGAGATATCATGAAGAAAATGCTTGTTCTCAATGTTATAAACACATAGAACTAACATCAGCTTGCCTAGCTATGGGGTTGCTTTTTATGTGGTGTACATTATTAATGGATTGCAGCTGTGCATGATAACTGCTTGGAATGGGGAAAATCACAACAGTACTGCAGGCTGCTTTAATTCCACTAGATGTGCCACCTTAGGTCTAGAAAGTATTGCATGTAAGGTTGGAAATTTTAAGTAAGCAGCAGACAATCCACAGGTTCTCCTTCATTTCTTGACAGCTGCATATTATATGCTTTTTTAATTCATATCCTCACACATTTTAAGGACAGTGATATAGAATGGGTTACACAGTGCATGTCTCACAGCACTGTGGAACAGCCTGCCATGCATGACTGGCTCCACCGTGTTGCCTATTCACAGCATCGGATGAATGAAATATAAAAACAAGGGTATCTGTGATGGAACGAGAGGTGTCAATTATGGAACGGGCAGTGTCTGTGATGGAATGTCTGCTGGGAGGGGAACAAGCCTCATGGGCATAGGTCAGCCACATAATTTGCTCTCAGCCAATGTGGCCATGTCTCATCACTCTCATATAGTACCAGTACTTCCAGTGCTCCATCAGTGAGTGTGCTGTCCACACACAGGTCATGGGGTCATGGTATTGTGTGTCCCTGTGAAGGGAGCTAGTCCATCAGACACCAGTCATGTTCAAGTAGCAGCACTGCATCTCACCATGGTCCTGAATGTCAACACGCGAGTTGAACTCCTGTCAAAGTCAGTTTTCCTGGTTGAGGATGCCAACAATGAACTGCCACATCTACCATGCATGGACACACACATTCACACACACAGTTGACACAAGTGAGAATAGAACCCCTACCTATATAAGTACAGAGCCTACAGAACAGAGTTTATTACGCAAGTGCCACAGCTGAAGTCCAATTTAGAGCGTGTCAGACATGCGTTTATAGCTGATATCAACAGTGTCTGCTAAAGAAAGAATAAATGTCCCACATGCTGGTGTAAAAGGCTCTCAATAATGTCAAGCAACACACACACACACACACACACACACACACACACACACACACACAGTTGACTACAGTGAGAATAGAATACCTACTTATCTACAGTCGATATAAAAAGTGTACACACCCCTGTTAAAAATGCCAGATTTTTGTGATATAAAAATGAGACCACAATAAATCATTTCAAAACTTTTCCCACCTTTAATGTGACCTATAACCTGTATAATTCAATTGAAAAAACAAATCTGTTAGGGGAAAAATATAAAAAATAAAAAACATTCAATAAGCTGGTTGCATAATTGCGTACACACTTAAACTAATACTTTGTTGAAGCACCATTTGATTTAATTACAGCATTCAGTCTTCTTGGGTAGGAGTCAATTAGCATGGCACATCTTGACTTGGCAATATTTTCCCACTCTTCCTTGCAAAAGCGCTCCAAATTTGTCATATTGCGAGGGCATCTCTTGTGCAAAGCCCTCTTAAGGTCACTCCAAAGATTTTCTGTTGGATTTAGGTCTGGGCTCTGGCTGAGCCATTCCAAAACTTTAACTTTCTTCTGGTGAAGCCATTCTTTTGATGATTTGTATGTATGCTTGGGGTCATTGTCATGTTGAAAGGTAAAATTCCTCTTCATCTTCAGCATTCTAGCAGATGCCTGAAGATTTTGGGCCAAAACTGACTGGTATTTGGAACTGTTCATAATTCCCTCCACCTTGACTAAAGCCCCAGTTCCAGCTGAAGAAATGCAACCTCAAAGCATGATAATGCCACCACCATGCTTCACCGTGAGAGTGGTATTCTTTTGGTAATGTGAAGTGTTGTTCTTGTGCCAAACGTACCTTTTGGAATTGTGGCCAAAAGGTTCAACCTTGGTCTCATCAGACCATAACACATTTTTCCACATGCTTTTGGAACATTGGGAGACTTGATATATTGTTTTATTTTTCAAATTTTAGCTGGGCCTGGATGTTATTCTGTGTAAGGGAAGGCTTCCATCTTGTAAACGTACCCCATAGTCCAGACATATGGAAAATGTGGGAGATTGTTGTCACATGTAATACACAACCAGTACATGCCAGAAATTCCTGCAGCTCCTTCAGTGTCACTGTAGGTCTCTTGGCAGCCTCCCTAACGAGTTTTCATCTTGTCTTTTCATCAATTTTGGAGGGATGTCCAGTTCTTTGCAATGTCACTGTTGTCTCATATTTTCTCCACTTTTTGATGACTGTCTTCAGTGTGTTCTATGGTATATCCAATTCTGTGGAAAATTTTTTGTACCCTTCTTCTGACTGATACCTTCCAACAATGAGATCCCTTTGATGCTTTTTAAGCTCTCTGTGAACCATGGCTTTTGCTGTAGCAGGCAACTGAGTAAATGTCAGGAAAATCCTACTAGGACAGCTGAACTTTATTAGGGGTTAATCAGAGTCTCTTTATTTGATGGCAGGTGTGTACCCAAGAAGAATGAATGTTGTATTCAAAGCAAAAAGGTGCTTCAACAAAGTATTAGTTTAAGGGTGTGGACACTTATGCAATCAGCTTATTGTATGCTTTTTATTTTTTATATTTTTTCCCCAAACAGATTTGTTTGTTTTCCAATTGAATTATACATGTTATATGTTACATTAAAGGTGGGAAAAGTTTTGAAATGATTTATTGTGGTCTCATTTTTTATATCATAAAAACCTGGCATTTTTAACAGGGATATGTACACTTTTTATATCTACTGTAGGTGCACAGACTACAGAACACAGTACTTAAAGCAAGTGCAATGGCATAAGTCTGAATTTTACACATTGCAGAGATATTTACTGATTCCTATATATGCCAGTTTTTCTCTCAGCTGCATTGGTACCGCTGTATTAAATGCTAAGCTGAAACCTATGAACAGCATCCTGACATAGTTGCCATTGCCCTGTAGATATTCAAGAGAGCTATGTAGCACTACTTACATGCCATCAGCCATAGATCTGTTGGCTCTGTAAGCAAACTGCAGAGGGTCAAAACTGGGAGGTAGGCTTGATGACAAATGATTTTTGATCAGCAACTTGAAACATTTCATAACAGTGGATATCAGAGCAACTTTTCCATAGTGGTTAGGGCAGGAGGGGGAGGTTTCTTAGGCAATGAAATTATGTTTGTTTCCTTGTAGCATGAGGGTTCTTTCACCATGGCAAGAGAGGTGTTAAATATTTCCATCAGCTACATACTGCGTATGCTTACATGACAGTATGAATAGTCTGTGACATGTGGCTTACACTTGTAGCTGTCTACATTAGTTATGAGTATATTCTTTATTTGGGGGTGAGGGAGCGACGCTGCATTTATGTCATGTCACTTAAGAAGAATTGTTGTATTGTTACTCTACTTTTGTAGCATCCACCCTGCCTAATAATGTAATAAAGTGTCTGCTGTTACATGTTAATGCCATTTCTGTACAAATCTATTAACTTTTACTTGCTGTTGTTTCCATGCCGACTCCTTTCCATGGCTGCATTCAAATACACAGGCAGCACAAACACAAGGTCAACACGGTTGGTTTACAGCTTGTTGAATCACTCCACCATGTTGGTTTGCTCATTGGCATACAATTCAGCTACTTATGCTGTAATTTGCATGCCGCATAATTTATCATGTTTGTGTGTGTGTGCCACTACATGAAGTTTTTTTAATGTAAAACTTTTTGGGGCCATGTGTGCATCATGCCACAATATGCACACAGTGATAAATGACCATGTAGGCTTTATTGGATTGCCTCCCCATAGATGTTCCCCATAGATACATTGGATGTTCAAACACAGAGTAATGTTACCACAGTTAGTTGTATGTTTTATTTCTGCATGTGTCCCCCTATCATTTGTATGAACAGCACAAGTTATGACATGTTGCAGGGTAGTCAGATTA
Source organism: Protopterus annectens (assembly GCF_019279795.1). Taxonomy (NCBI): domain Eukaryota; kingdom Metazoa; phylum Chordata; order Ceratodontiformes; family Protopteridae; genus Protopterus; species Protopterus annectens. Next base: position 1,648,111,701 of record NC_056743.1, on the reverse strand, counting down.
ACTCTGTGATAACTTGTGCTGTGTATTCACAGGCCAGACTACTGGAATAGTGACATCTGAAGAAACTGTAGCAGGATATTACGCAATGTTTAGCTCTATGAAGTGTCTGAAGAATATGACAATGCAGTTATGGATACACAGTCCCAAGATACAACTGGCACTGTCTGTCCATACACTCCCCCCTCATTATGGGGGCCTCTCTCATGTCTGATACTACTACCACTGCTTCCCTGAGGCTTCAGCACCAAATCAGTTCACTTCATCCAACATGGGTATACATACATTACAGCAGATTATCAGGGATGTTTGGCTCCATCCAGTGTCAAAGCCAACAACCATATGCGAGCAGCACTTGGGGTCAGCCAGCATTTGTGCAAGGTTATTTTCTGGGTACAGTCTGCAGATATTGACACTAAAATGGAGATAATTTTTGCTGCATGGTTTCCATGAGGATGTCTCCCTGCAGAATTAATGATGTGTGGAGGCAGTGAAGTCTTGAATGCTGCAATGATAAGTCTCATAAAGTATATACTGAAATATTTTATGTAAATGTCTTATCTCATTGTAAAGGATGGCAAGTACTCAGTAACATATCTTGGTGTGCCATCAGTGGCCAGAAGAATGTGTGTACTCAAGTTGGTCAGTTAAGGAGATCATTGCAAGGAGAATTGTTTGTACTTGCAACAATAGACGCATCACATCTTGCCACCTCACATTGAGAGTGACCGTGGCACAGAAACTTCAGGTTCCAGACATCTGAACAGTGTTTTCCATAGAAGTTCCATTTCACCGGCAATACCACATTTTTTCTCAAGGGGGTATTTATTTCTACAACATACAACCATCACTGTGGTACCACAGTATGACTGAGTACTGACCCACAGGGGATATTCATTATGAAATGAATGTTTCACTACTAAGAAACCCATGTCTTTCCCTAGGTTGAACAGTAAACTTTCTGTGCTGTATTACCAGCCATATGATATGTCCATAGGCACCTGGGCAAATGATGAAAGCTATGACATACCATCCTTCCTGTTGTGCTGTGCAAGTAGAACTTATGCACAGTTGGATTGACCATGCACTGCACAGCATAGCCTTAAAAAGCATTACCTGCATCATTTTATTTTGTGATTCATTGCATATCCACTGTGTACTTGTTAGGGTTCAATGCTGTGGACCAGATTGTGCCTATTCCTCTTTGTTGTGGTATGTCATGTGCACCCCTGTCTGTCCAATGTACTCTGTGGTTACTGTTTGTCCTCTTTCAGCATCACCAGAGTTGCTGTCAGAGGTCATAAGAGTAGTGGTTGTAACATAACCTGATGTTGTAGATTTTGAGTTACCTGGGCTTGAGGGATGGGCTGCCTCTTTCTTTCTTTTAAGTAACATGCAGCATGCAACAAATAACTTACAGACTATGAAAATGGCATACTGCAATATCCCTCAAAGAAGTGTATAGCAAAAAAAGGCTTCATGCAAAGAACTCACAACATGATGTCCCAGTTTTATGCATGCTGCATTGCATATTCCTGTACAGTATGAATTTCTAATGATCATCATCAACCAGAGCTCAAGCTGGCATCCTGGATCTCATGAAACACTGTAAGAACATAAGGGGAGGTGAGCTAATGATACATGCTGTCTGTGACTGTATAGATCTATAACTACCAGTGTCCTTGCACTTTCTCTTCTAGGAGGCCTGTAGAATGTTGCTGTGCAGGACAAATTATACATATGACTTGTGTGTCAAGCATGAATCATGGACACTGCTTGGGTGCTGTGCATATATCATCAGCCTTGTGAGTTGCGCACTACTTGGCAATTGATGGGATGATTGCCCTTATGATTTATATACCACAATTCACTGACACCTGGTGGGACCTTTATTGCTCAAGATATGAAAGATATAGTTCTCAGTACCCTAGGGCGGCAGGCGTTGTCATTGTGGCAACTTACAGCTGTTGAATGTCTCATCTGTGTCTTAGGCAAACAGATATTCTTAGCCATATTTAGCAGAAATTTATTATGAAACAGCTTGAGTATTCTGCATGCTGATGCCTGTGATATACTCAAGATGCCTGTTGCCTGTCTCAGAAATGTCCCTATACCTACAGTAGTAATAGCTATACATGCATTGCTATCTTTTGGTATAGGAAGTCTATGCATTCCTCTAGATTAATTTTATGAACTATGTACTGTGCCCATTTCAAAATGTAAACAGTACATCAACTGCTTGTCAATAAGTGGATGGTATGTTATCTTCTGCCAGTAACATTTTTGATTATGTCAGTTGTGGCCTTGTCTCTCTCCATGGTGGAGGCCACTAACATGTATAGGCATAAAGTCCTGCCATACTAAAGCATATCTGTCAGATGCTACTCCACAAACTGTTGTGTACTTTTTGCCTTTAGAGTCCAATACAGCTGCTTTTCTGCCTCCCTTCCTTATGACTACGCATAGTCACTTGCTTTTACAGACACTTGTTTTGATCCCTTTATACACTCATTTGATTGTGATTCTTCATTTATATGTCATTATATGGCCATTTGTCCTCCTACACTTTTTTTCCTTATTGCCCTTTAATAATTGCTGGTTCTATGACAGTCTGACAACCAAAACTCCTGTGGTCTACAGAGAAGGGAAAAACTCTAAACAAAGAACCAGACATCTCTCTTGAAAATCTTCCAGGAAAGCAATACACTTTTTAAACATCTTCAAAGTAGTCACACTTTTAAAAAAAGATTTCTTTTTTTTCATTCTTGATAAAATTACAGTAAATTATAGGGGGGTTAGAAGATCTGGTTGGAACAAAGAGAACTAGAATGTCAGCTATGACTTAATAACACAGTATTTCCAGGCATTAATGAAAGTCTTTCCATTTATCCAGTTTAAAAGATAGCGCATCAAAGCTCAAGTGATATTTTTAATATATAAAAGTCTTTTGAATTGTGAAGAAAAGTGAAGGCTGCCAGCCTAGCTAGATAGAATTTTGTAGATAGTTGTATGTCTTTGTAAATATTAAAAAGCCATAGACTTCTCTTAAATGCAAGAAGACTGTATTGGATGTTGAATGGCAAAAATGTAACAACAGTGCACTCTGCTGTAGAAAGCTGATAACTCAAGCATTTTATGACTGTTTGATCCCAGGGCTTAGAGCAGTGGTGTCTGAACCAGCATATTTTTTGTATTGTTTTGAGACTGGAGTTAATTGCTAGATTTTACATATATAGGATTCTGCAAGCTCTGCACGGTGTGCAGGACTAGTGCTCGAGCTCCAGCAGGCGATATGTCTGCCGTGCGATCCAGGAATAACCTATAAGGGTGTGCATGAGTGCTCCTGCACTAGGCCTGCATGGACTCAGCCCCTGTATGCAATTTACCCCATTTGCAGAAGAAATCCATGCAAATGAGGTGAATTTGCGATCCAGGAAGCTGGAAACTGACCATGCAGTACTAGTGTAATCTGCATAAATGTACTCGTCCAGTAACGGAGTACATTTCTGCAAATTACAAAACGGAGCCATGACAGCTCCAAATCATCATCTTCTTTCAGCTGTTCCCATTAGGGGTCACCACAGTGGATCATCTGTTTCCATTTCTTCCTGTCCTCTGCATCGTGCTCTGTCACACCAACCACCTGCATGTCCTCTCTCACCACATCCATAAACCTTATCTTAGGCCTTCCTCTTTTCCTGTTACCTGATAGCTTCATCCTCAGCATCTTTTTCCCAATATATTCAGCAGTCCTCCTCAGCACATGTCCAAACCAGTGTAATCTTACCTCTCTGGCTTTGTCTCCAAACCTTCCAACCTGGGCTGACCCTCTAATATACTTATTCCTAATCCTGTCCATCCTCGTCACACCCAGTGCAAATCTTAACATCTTTATGTCTGCCACATCCAGCTCAAACTCCTGCCTTTTTGTCAATGCCACAGTCTCTAACCCATATAACATAGCTGGTCTCACTACCCTCTTGTAGACCTTCCCTTTCACTCTTATACTCATCTGTCACAAATCACTCCTGACACTCTTCTCCACTCAATCCATCCTGCCTATACTTTCTTCTTCACCTCACCATTACTCTGAACTATTGATCCAAAGTATTTAAACTCATTCACCTTTGCCACCTCTACTTCTTGCATCCTCACCATTCCTCTATCCTCCGTCTCATTCACACACATATATTCTGTCTTAGTCCTGCTGCCCTTCATTCCTCTTCTCTCTAGAGCATATCTCCATCTCTCCTGGGTCTCCTCCACCTGTTCCCTACTCTCACTACAGATCACAATGTAATCTGCAAACATCATAGTCCACGTGGAGTCCTGCGTGATCTTGTCTGTCAACCTGTCCATCACCATTACAAATAAGAAAGGGCTCAGAGCCGATCCTTGAAGTAATCCCACCTCCACCTTAAACACATCTGTCACTCCCACCGTAGACCACACCGCTGTCACACTACCCTCGTACATATCCTGCACCACTCTTACATACTTCTCTGACACTCCCAACTTCCTCATACAATAGCACAACTCCTCTCTAGGCACCCTGTCATATGCTTTCCCTAAGTCTACAAAAACACAAAGCAACTCCTTCTGATCTTCTCTGTACTTCTCCGTCAACACTCTCAGAGCAAACATCGCATCTGTAGTGCTCTTTCCTGGCATGAAACCATACTGCTGATCACTAATCATCACGTCCTTTCTTAACCTAGCTTCCACTACTCTTTCCCATAACTTCCCATGACAGCTCTAAATAAAGGGTCTATATCATGTAGAAAGCATGCCAATGGCCAACTATAAAGCCATCGGCATGGAAAACACTTGCAAAAATAAAAAAATCAACTTTTCATTTTTTTAGCCGATCTCAGCTGTTTAAGCGTAGGGCAGAGGCTTGAAAACGGGATGGGGGAAAATAAGAAAAAACATAAAATAAGCATTCTAACCAAAATCACTATTTTGCCATTATACTCTTGGCAGGCAGAAGACAACATGGCAGTGAATAGTAATTGCTAAGGGGGAGGCTCTGTCTGGGACATGTAACTATGCATTAGCAGGCAATCCTATGCAAATGAGGGGGATGATACTGAATCCCAGATTTCCCCTGCATGCTAATCAGCACCTAACAGTATAAGAGCAGCAATAGCTTGGTGCAAGCCTAGGAGTTAGCTGACATCATAGGGGGGTGTGTCAGGCATACTGTAAGTGGATTGAAGCCCTGTGGCTCGGGTTTGCTCCTAGCCTAGCAGAACTAAGCAAGAGTCTGAGGCTGCCTAGCACTCTTTACATTGCCTAAGGGGGTGTACATGCTGCGCACCAGGTTTTAAAGGGAAAAAAAAAAGTAAACTAGGAAATAGCCGCTCTGTGCACATTTGAGCACTGTGTTTGAGCAGCACACCCCCGGCCTTAAACAGGAAGCCAATGGGAAGGGAAAACAGCAGTGGGAAGGTAATCTAGGAGAACTAGCATAGCTGGCAGGTGAAATGTATCAGAATCATCCAATTACACAGGCAGCAGACCAGCCCATCCCAAAACACTACTATAAACTATGCAAACACCTTTCCCTCTGGTTTTTCCCATACTCTACACCACCAGTGTATACAAGTGGGGAAATTTTAACAAACATAACAACAAAATAATAGGGGCTGCATCATACAACAACATGTGGAAGAGGCTGAGGGTGGTGAGGATGTGAATGCTGTCGACCAACCCACAGTGAGGAGACGGAGAATAGTGTACAGACCCAGGGTAACCCACCAGGGGCTACATGAGCTGGAGATAGTGGAGTACTATAAGGTGGACAGGGACCTCTTAGAGCAAATTGTTGAGCTGTGCCGGCCATGCCTGACACACAGAACTAACAGAGGGGAACCCATCCCAGTGGATACCAAGGTATGTGTAGGCCTAAGAATACTAGCTACAGGAACCTTCCAAAGGCCAACTGGGGATATGATGGAGATCTCACAGGCATCAGCATTCAGGGTACGCAACAGTTCCTGGATGCCATGTCAGCACATGCCGGTGAGCATGTATATTTCCCCAACACCCATGAGGCATTGGCCAGCAATATGCAACTGTTCCACCAAATAGCAGAATACCCTGAGATAGTGGGTGCTATAGACTCCAGACACATATGCATCAAAGCATCACCCAGTGAGCAGGGTAGAGCCTACATCAACCGCAAGGGCTTCCCCTCCATCAACTGCCAGGTCGTGTGCTGAATGTGTGTGCTGGCTGCCCTGGATGCTATCACAATTCCCACATCTGGCATCTGACACAGCTGTGCCAGAGATTTACCAGTGGGGACATCCCTTACGGTCACCTAGTGGGGGATGCTGGTTACACACTGGAGCCATGGCTGATGACACCAAACAGAAATGCACACACACCTGAACAAGAACTCCACAAACCAGAATTATAATAGAGCATGTGTTTGGGATGCTCAAGTCATGGTTCCGGTGCCTGGATACATCCGGTGTAGCCTTGCAGTACTCACCAGCTACATGTACCCAAATTGTCATTGTATGTGCCATGCTGCACAATATGATCCTGCAGAAACAGCTGCAGCAGGAACAGCACATGGCAGGGCCACAAAGCCCCCCACCATTGCCAAGGCCTGCACAGGCACAGAGTGACTCGGAGGAGGAACAACCTGAGCCTGCCCCAGTAGGCAACAGGAAGCATGCCCAATATGCCCTGGCATTGGCAAAGAGGCAATGCATAGCACATACATTGACCCAGGAGGGACCCAGGGAATGACACCTCTCTCTGACTCACACATACAGTAAAAGGGATGCCAAACATGACACTACCTGTGCTCAACCATGTGTAGGGAGTGTACTATGTGCATCTGACATAGGCAGCCCTGCAGCACCACCCTCAATACTGCCACACCCACAAGGTAAGTCACGCAACCTACCAATTGCCGAATGGAGTAGTATGTGTTGTTACCTGTATCTATGGTATGGATGTGACCATGCAAGGGAATCAGGTGGCTGAATGGTATACCAGCAAATAGCAGACACCTATAGTGGCACCATACGATCTGTAACAAATACTGGTGTCACCATAGTAGCCAGTACTATACAGGGCGGCAAAACCCACTGCAGGAAATGTGCTAGGCCACATGTGTGTCCATATGACTCACACATACCAGTCAGGGAGGTACACATACCCAACAACAGTCTCAGCCAGAGGATAGGTGTAGACAAACAAGTAAAGGCTGTGCTATGGCCTCTGAATGATGCCTATGGATATCCTCCCCCCAGGCCTACACAGACAGACTACATCAGGTCAGGCAGTGGGATGTTAGTTCTGAAGGGTAGGAAGTCAGAAACTAATATGTAGATCAATCAGACCTAAGACCTGTAGTACACTGATATGCCTCTAGTCAGCATGATAGGTTAGAATACAGAATGAAATGGAGTACCTAACATACCAGTGCAGTCATAGCAAATGTGTACAAGTGTCAGGTGTGCCCCCATCCTATGTATTAATGTAGAAACAGTCAGGTGTTCCCCCAAACCTATGTAGAAATGTAGAAACAGTCATGTGTGCCCCCCCACTTCTGTGTATAAATGTAGAAACAGTCAGGTGTGCCCCCTCATCCTATGTAGAAATATAGTAACAGTCAGGTGTGCCCCACATCCTGTGTAGAAATGTAGAAACAGTCAGGTGTGACCCCCCCCCATCTTGTGTAGGAATGTAGAAATAGTCAGGTGTGCCCCCCCCAATTCTGTGTAGAAATGTAGAAACATTCAGGTGTGCCCCCCAATCCTATGTAGAAATTTATAAACATTCAGGCATGCACCTTCCCCCAATCTAGTGTAGAAATGTAGTAACAGTCAGGTGTGCCCCCTCACAACCTCTGTGTAGAAATGTAGAAACAGACAGGTGTGCCCCCTCCCTCAATCCTATGTAGAAATGTAGAAACAGTCAGGTGTGCTCCCCCCAACCCTAATTAGAAATGTAAGAACAGTCAGGTGTGCCCCCCAAACCTATTTAGAAATGTAATAACGGTCTGGTATGCCACCCCAACCTGATGTACACACATTGTAACAGTCAGGTGTGCCCCCCCACACAATCCTATGTAGAAATGTAGTAACATGTATGTGTAGGTATAATACCAGTGGACACAGATGTCCAGTGGTGGCCAAGGTAGCAGGATAGATTATAGCATTTGCACAATATGCAGGTATGTGTGTGTTAGGTTGGTGTGTGTTTCATATTGTGTGAGAGTGGTCATTATGCATGCATGTTGAGGTATGACCTGGTGGCCATTGCCCACTACTTCTGATGACAGGGCCAAGTCCTCACATCTGCAGTGCCTAAGACAATTCCCACCAGTATAACACATGCTAGCAGTAAGCCATTGTAAATGTATGGTGGTAATATGTGTCACCATCTGAAAAATTGAGATGGCATAGCTGTTGGGCTAGATATACAAGCAGTACACAGGGGAAAGTACCCCAGACATACAGTATATATTGTGTAACTGTGTAATGGACACACCCTTGGAATTGTACAAACAGGTATGCATCACATTATCTGGACCTGCTGTAGGGGATATCAGTGTTGTATGCCCAAACACTTGCAGATCACAAAGGAGGTAGGACTGATGTATTGCAAAACAGCTGATGTACCTGCACATGCCAGCATAACTGGAATGCCCCCATGCATATCTGTGTGTCAGATGCAAGTAGTGTCCATAGCACACATGCACCCAGCTCACTTAAACACCACCCACAGGTACCTCTCTGGTCGTATCCCTGCTGTGAGGAATGGGTACAATATGACCCCACCTGTATATGGCAATAGCAAAAGAATGCAGCATGCAGTGCAGGTGTCCCATGCAGGTGTGTCCCTAGCTGTAGGTAGCACCCTGCCAGCATCCACACTACCTGATCAAGACTGATAGAAGGTATTGGCATGAACACCTAGCACACCTACCTTGTCACCACAGGGGAATATACTGTATGGCGGCCTGAGACTGTAGGACTGACAGAATGCAATAGCCTGCCACATCTGGCCTGCATCAACACCAAATGGCCCACAGACCTCTGCCAAAGACCTGTGTCTCACACATACTGCCAATGCATGTTGTGCCATGGACACCCAAATAACAACATAACACACTCCACATAAGCCATATACAAGGGCATGTGGACAAACCACAGTAACATGTCCCCCATGTCCCACTGCATGAACTGTGGACCAACACCAAAACGCAGCTGTGATGGGGTGATAACCTTAGGGAAAGTATCAGAGAGAGAATGCATAATGTATGGAAGAGGATAGAATAACAGGGGGCGGAGCATGGGCAGCATGGAATGTGCAAGGTCTGACACAAAGCTGTGTGCGCATACTATTACTGGCTGCAAACACATAAATGGGTGGCTACATAATTGCCCATACACCACAATAGGGGTAATGTACTGACTCAAGGCCACTGCCTCTGGGTAACCTGTGTGAATCTGTAGAGCTGTGAGGTATTGCCACAGCAAGATTAGGCCATACTGTCATGTCGATGGATGTACAAGTATGGGATCCTCTGCCAGCACTGTACCAAGGTGATGAATCGGATACACAGACCCAGCAGCAAGTGTCTGCAGCTCCCCCTCCAGAATAACATAACTTACCATGAATATGTAGGCGTCTGCCCACAATACTGGACAAAGCTGTAGTCACCCTTGTCCCCCAAGACATCACTGTGAGCAGACAAGTACATAAGAACAGAAACCCTTATGTCACTAGATGGGTTGCAAACTGGCTAAAGGACAGAACCCATAAAGTTAAAATCGCTGGAGCAATGTCAGACTCAAAGCCAGTCACAAGTGGTGTCCACAGGGATCTGTTCTGGGACCCCTCTTGTTCGGCATTTATTTCTCAGATGTTAAAGCAAACATGGGAGGGTTGTGGCTGACAAAGTTCGCAGATGACTGCAAACTAGGCGCCATAGTTGATACACCAGCGGACATACATCCTACAAAAAGGCCTCACAGAAACGGACAACTGGTGCCGGAGTCACAGCCTTAAACTAAATGCCAAAAAATATATAGTCATCCCCTTTGGGAAAAACAAAGTACCCACAAATTATCACATCTGAGTACGGAAAAAGTAATCAGAGACCTAGGGACCCATGTCAACAGCGACCTCTCATTTGACACCCACGTTGCCAAAGAGGTTACAAAAACATTCTACCTTGCACACCTCATCATGAAGTGATTCACATCCAGATCCAAGGATGTCATTGTACCCCTATACTCCTCCCTCATCAGACCCATGATTGAGTACAATGCCCCATTTGGTATGTACCTCACCCAGCATTTGCAACAGCTGGAGAGACCACAAAAGTACCTCACCAAGAGGATCAAGGGTCTCCAACATATGTCTTATTCTGCCAGACTAAAGAAACTCCAGCTCTATTCAGTAGCATACCACCTGCTCAGAGGTGATCTCTGCCTGACGTACAAGGCCATGTACAATCAGGATCTGATGGACATGCTCCACCTCAAAAAATCCAAATCCATCAGGACCACGAGAGCTAAAGACTTAAACCTCGGCACAAGTATGAATAGGACATGCTGGAGGGATAGATTCATAACCCAGAGGCTTCCCATGCTTTGGAACAAGATCCCAGTTCATGTTAGGCAGAGCCCCTCACTGACTCTCTTCAAGAGAAATCTTGATGAGTGGATGGGAGATCATAAGTTTACCCCAGGGGTCACATCTGTGTCACTGCTAGACAAGGGCACAGTAAACTAATTCTATTATATAAGGGGACCATCATTGTGTCACTACTAGACAGAGGCACAGTATTCTAAATCTATTCTGTGCATTTTTGTACTATTTCATGGGGTGGCGAAAGCCTCATCACTATGGCTAGGCTTACAAATGCCCCAGGGCAGATAGCCTAGTACTAAACTATGAAACTATGAAACTATGAAAACATCACAGCGTATAACAGTACATGTCTGAATATCTCTGCTAACAGCAGTACCATGTAGCTGAAGCAGCACAGGCACAAGCACCTACAGTACACACTATCCCCTGCACATTTTGTCCCCATATTGCCAAATGATCGACGAATACCCTGCAGAAACAGTTTTCTACTTGTAGGTATACAACACAACGGTCTGCACTGGAGTACAAACTACCTGGAATTGATCCACACATTCAGTACAGAAGGGAATACTGGGCATGCTCACACACTAGAAAAATGAAGGCAATGTCAGACAACAACATACTTAAAGGTCATACTGGGCATGCTCACACACATAAACAAATAAGTCCATGTCTGAAGACAACAGTGGACCATACATATCTGGCAGTTGCAAATGTTAGTGCATACACTCCTCAGTATGCACCAGTCATGCTTTGCACACACAGTGGATAGGAATACAGACATATTTCCATAGGTTCATACGTTCATAGGCTGGTACTAGGCTGTTGGGCCTAGGGCCTATACAAGCCTAGCCATAGCAATTCTCTGGCTATTTCTTCCCACAGTATTTACTTCCCTGGACCCCTGTCTAGCAGGGTGACTGCCGTGATCCCCGGGATGAATTTCCTATCTCCCATCCAATCATCAAGGTTCCTTTTGAAGATGGCCAAAGAGGCGCTCTTCTTGTCATGTATGGGCAGTCTATTCCAGATTCTGGGGAGTCTCTGGGTCAGGAACCTATCCCTCCAGCATGTTTTGTTCATTGTGATGACAAGGTTTAGATCTCTAGAGCGTGTGGCTCTGAGGGATTGGGATTTCTTTAAGTGGAGCATGTCCAACAGCTCAGGGTTTGATATGGCCTTGTATGTTAAGCAGAGATCACCTCTGAGTAGATGATATGTTACAGAGTATAGGTGGATTTTTTTTAGATGGTCAGCATAGGCCATCTGCTTTAGACCTGTGATTCTTTTAGTGAGGTATTTTTGCAGCCTTTCCAGTTATTGCAGATGTCTTGAGAGGTACATACCAAACGGAGCATTGTAGTCTATAATGAGTCTAATGAGGGATGAGTACAGTGGGACAATGACCTCCTTTTTTCTGGATGAAAAGCCCTTAGTCATGAGGTGTGCCACATAGAAGGATTTCCTGACTGTTGTGGCAATGTGGTTATCGAAGGTGAGACCACTGTCCACCTGTGTCCCTAAGTCTCTTATCACACTTTTGGTGTTTAGTGTACTGCCACCTATGTGGTAATTCACGGGTACATGTTTTTTCCTCAGATGGGATAACTATACATTTCTTGGCATTGGGCATCAGCCCATGGCTCAGGCACCAAGTATCTGTTTCTGTAAGGCCCTTTTGTTGAATATCCACATTATTTGGGGATTCAATAGAAGTTCCCAGTTTGCAGTCATCTGCGAACTTTGTTAGCCAGAGTCCCTTAGTGTTGGCCTGTACAGGCAAGTAGATGCCAAACAAGAGCGGTCCCAGGACTGAACTCTGAGGTACTCCACTTGTCACTTGTCTGGAGCCTGATTTGGATTCGGCTACTTTTACAGTGTGGGTTCTGTCAGTAAGCCAGTTGACAACCCATCGAGTGACGTAGGGATTAATGCCCAGTTTAATAAGTTTATCTATGATTCCAGAGTGGGGGATAGTGTCAAAGGCCTTGGTGAGGTCCAGATAGGCTGTGTGGACCACCTTACCCTTGTCCATCGCTCTGGAGACTGATTCAAAGAAGTCATTCAGGTTCAGGAGACAAGATCGGCCCTTTACAGACCCAAACTGCATGGGGTCCAGTGTTTGAAGGTTGCAAATGTCTTTGTTTATAAGTTCCATGATAATACATTCCATGGCCTTGCAGATCAGGCTCGTCAGACTGATGGGGCGGTAGTTCCAGGGATCTAAGGTGGCTCCCTCTTTGTGGAGTAGGATAACTGTAGCTGTGTGCCACTCAGTGAGCACGAAGCCTGAGGTGAGGCTATGATTAAGCATGACACTTAGGTGAGGTGCCAGTTCATTTTGTAGTTCATGTAGTACACAGCCTGGGATGTTGTCTGGTCCCATGGATGCTGTATTCTTAGGTTTGGAGAGTGTGTTTTTTATCTATGTGGCCATTAATACTGGAATTTGGCAATCTTTCGATATTGAGATAGGCCCTTTAGGGGGTGAGAGGGGGGTGCAATTTGCACTGAATTGATCTGCCAGGATATTGGCAATATCCTTGGGATCAGTATATTTAATGCCATCCTGTTGCAGCTCAGAGCAGATCTGAGCATTGCCATTTAGATTCTTGACATAGCTATAGAATGCCTTGTGGTTGTCTTTGAAATCTTTGGCAATTTTATTTTTGTAATTAGCTTTTGAGGATTTTATGAGGGATCTTAGCTTCTTACTGCGGCTGGTAAGGGAGTTTTTTGCATCCTGGGAGTTTCTTATTTTCTGCAACAGTTTCTTCCTTTTGTTGTAAAGTTTGTTTATGCTAAGGGACCACCAGATTGGCTTCCTTTTTTTGGAGGAGAGCATCTTTGTTCCATTGGGGATGGCACAATTCATGCATGAGTGGATGTGCTCATACAGTGCCTTACTGTAGGATTCAGCAGTCGAACTTTCAGTTCACATCTGCATGGGTGTCATGAAGTTTGTCACTTCTGACTTGAGTAGCACAAAGCTGGCTTTGGAAACGTTTTTATGGAGGTTTCCTTACTGCGGAATGGGGCTGGGATGTAGATGTCAAGGGTGATTAGCTTATGGTCAGACCTGACCAACGAGGGGGTGATCATAGGTTTGGATCATCGATTTCCCATGTTGGTAATGACCAGGTCTAGGATATTGGAGCCCCTGGTGGCACTAAGGATTAGTTGATCCAGGGCATTAGAATTTATGAATTCCAAAAACCGTTGGGCAAAGGTGTTGGTACATGAGTAGTTTTCCCAGTTAATGACAGGGTAGTTGAAATCACCCAGTATTAGGGTGTTTGGTTGTATCTTAATATTTTCCAGTATGTTTAGAAAGGTGTAGTTGCAATCTTGGGGCATGGTGGGTGATCTGTAGCAAGCTACAATTTGGATTGCAGTCTTACCTAGTGTATTTCAGACGCAGTGTGTTGGGCAACTAGCCTGGTGTTGTGAATATCCTTGGTGAATATGGACACTCCTCCACCTTTAGTGTTTCAGTCCTGGTTTGGTGGCTGAAAAGTGTGGTAAGAGTTGTAGCCTGGTATTGCAGAGGTGCTCTCTGGAGCCTTGAACCAGGTCTCAGTTACTGCACAGATATCAATGTTCTCCATTTTTAGGAGTGCCTCGAGAGAGTGGATTTTGAGGTTTGGACTTCTAGCATTGAGTAGCATTACCTTCAGATTTTGCATGCTTGTATCTGTTACAGTGGTAGTTTTGTCCTTTGAACTTTGCCTGAAAAAGGCACTATAGTGGTGGCAAGTGCCTTAGCCAGTAACCTGAATCCCAGGGTCGACAAGTGCAGACCATCTCTGACAAAGCATCGTGGTCTGTTGATCATGTTGTCCTAGGAAGACAGATACTGGATCCCCTTTGAATGACACCAGAAGCTTAGCCAATTGTTAAAGTCAATCATTTTGTCCTTATACTGTGGTATCATTCTGGGCGAAGGCAGGATGCTACTCAGGGATAGGGTCATACCTACCTGGGCCACATGATCTGAGAGCTCTTCCATGTCTCTTTTCATGTAGTCCAGGGAGGTACGTCTCAAGTCATTCACTCCAACATGGACAATGACAGAGTCATATTTGTACTTGTGGAGTGACTTGAGTCAGCTGACTGTAATTTTCTTCTTGTTCAGCCTGGTGAGTGGGACATCAGTGTTCCTGACTATAGAGTCACCTATGACTAACATGTTAAGTACGTTGTCTTGCCTTAGGGGCTGTTGGGTGGCACACTGGTGTTTTGAACTATGTGACACTTTGGTTGTGATTTGTGTTCATTTGCATTTCAGCTTCAGAGGTCCTTGTTGCCTGGACAGTTTACTATTAAGGGCCTCCACATAAGTGGGTTTAGTGTTGCTATGTGTGGGTGTTGTTGGTGCGGGTTTAGAAGGGCTATATGTTTTTTGAGGTGTAGTGTGGGTGTTAACCTTCTCCTCTTGACTGTCTAGCACAATCTTGGGTGGAGAGAGCTTTGCTTCCAGTTTGGCTATGTAAGTGCATTTTATGCAGGTTGTAGTGTTGAGTGGTAGGAGGAGAGGGTTGTCTGTGTACATGAGGCAATTGCTGCATTGCCCCAGTATCCCCAGATTCACCAGGTGGAAAAGAGAAATCACCGAAAGCTCTCCCTTGGACATGCCTGGTTTGGTGATTATTTTTTGTAAAGTACAAGAGCTGTTTTCCCTTAACTTAGCAAGGTACTTTGCAATTATAAGCTGTTTAGTACCTACAATTTATTTCTCCTTATTAACAAGGAGAGTTGAGTGCTTGTATCAGTTTAAGACTTCCAAGGACAACACACTATAATAAACCAAAATTAGACATACATAGATGTATGGAAGAGAGTGACTGTGACAAGGAGCCATCCATCATTTGGCCTGTCCCACCTAGCTCACAGCCAAATGGATACAACCACATGAGGTGTAAATGTCACTCACTGTAGACAATAGCCACCAGTATCCATCAGCATTACACACTATGTGGTGCAAGTGCTAGCTGTGCAACATGACTGTATAAGGAAGTAGTCATCTAGCAGCTGTATACACATACCTGCAGAATATACCCCTTCATGTGTCCGCATGTGGTGTGTCAACCTCTAGATGAATGGGTTATAGCCAATGCACACACACTGCCCTCCCCATAGCCCTACTATGACAAACCTGCTGAGGTCATCCACTTTGAAATACAGTAGGCCAGTTATCTCTGTGGCATGTCCTATAACGGTGTACTGTTGTAGTGTGATAAACAAGTTAGGTAGGAGTTCTAATCCCTGACATGGCAACTCTGTTTGTGTGTGTCCCTGTCTGTGTAGGGAGCAATGAATTTTAGACTATTCACACTCACTACAATTCAAATGCCCTACTTTGGTAAGGCTGCTGATGTCATTCACTGTGAAATACACCTTTGTGAAAGATGTAAGCCAGAAATCTCCATGGCACATCCTATAACTGTGTACTGTTGTAGTGTGATAAACTAGGCTGCTGATGTCATTCACTGTGAAATATACATTTGGGAAATATTTAGGCCAGTAATCTCTATGGCACATCCTATGACTGCATACTGCTGTGGTGTTATAAACTAGTTAGGTAGGAGTTCTAATCCCAGACAGGGCAACTGTGTGTGTCCCTGTCTGTGTAGGGAGCAATGCATTTTAGGTTAGTCACATTCACTACAATTCAAATGTCCTACTTTGGCAAGGCTGCTGATGTCATTCACTGCGAAATACACCTTTGGGAACAGTGTAGCCCAATAATCTCAGTGGGGCATCTTATAACTGCATACTGCTGTAGTGTGATAAACTAATTAGATAGAAGTTCAAATCTCAGACATGAAAACTGTGTGTCTTTGTATGGAGCACTGCTTTTAAGGCTACTCACATTCATTACAATTCAAATGTCCTACTTTGGCAAGCCTGTTGATGTCATTCACTGTGAAATACACCTTTGGGGAAGGAACACTCCAGTAATCCCTGTGGCACAACCTATAACAGCGTACTGATGTGGGGTGATATAGAACCCTGGTAGGGGTTCTATTCCCACACATGGCACTGTGAAATGCACCTTTGGGGAAGGAGTACTCCAATAATCTCCATGGAGCGTCCTATAGCAGTGTGATGTAGAGCTCTGGTCAGGGTTTTAATCCCACACATGGCAAGTGTGGATGTTTGTGTGTGTGTTTCTATGTCTGTGCAGGGAGCAATGCTTTTTAGGCTAGTCACACTCACTACAATTCAAATGCTGATGTCATTCACTGTGAAATACACCTTTGGGGAAAGAATACTCCAGTAATTTTTATGGCGCATCTTATAACTGTGTAGTGCTATAATGTAATAAACTAGTTAGGTAGCAGTTCTAATCCCAGACATGGCAGGTGTGTGTTTCTGTGTGTCTGTGTCTGTGTTTGTCATTTGTATCCTGTGTGGAGCTGGATGTGAGTGTGTAACAACTGAACTCATTGTGGACCGTATTTTGCCAATTTCTTATATGGTGGCCCTATATGTCACAATGTTCACCTTATAGGGATATCAGATGTTAACTAGCCGAGAGGCTGGGGTGCAAATCCATACACCTACATGTGACATCAAGGACTGGTGAACAAAGTTAGCAACCCTTGTATTACCCACAAAACACTCTCAACCTTGTCTCACACACACACACACACACACACACACACACACACACACACACACACACACACACACACACACACACACACACACACACACATGAGGCCCGGACAGGCACATCTGATGATAACAATCTGTGCACACAACATGAGCCAGACACCCCAGGTACAGTTCCACATGTCACTGTACATGCATGTGGGATGTGTGCACATCCCAGACACCGTCCATGTCATGGACTAAGGGACACATACATGGCACGCAATGCACAGCAATGGGCACACAAAATAGTTACGCAGTTGACTGGATGGTGGCTACAATACTCACCTTTGTGGGCCAATCCAGACACTAAACCCCTGAGCCACACTGAAGACCATTGTCATGTGGCCTGATGCCAAGGTATACCCATCACCTAGCCTTGTATAGCTGTCTGACACAGTCGACCACTACACAATCATGAAGCAATGCACCCATGCATGTCACACTCACCACAACCCCCAATGACATACTGAAGCATGCTGTCTGATGTCAGACACCTCCACATACCCTTTGCCCATATAACCACTGGATAACCCCTGTGGTGCATGTGATACCTGCACAGTACTGTATTGTGGCAATCTAACTAGTGAGGAGTTGTATTCCTGACCCTGCCAAGTGTGTCAGTGTGTGTGGGTCCCTGAGAGAGTGTGGCTGTGTTGATGCTGACACCTGTTCATGCGGACAGGCACGTGTACTACACCTACCATATAGCTACAATATCACTGTTGCAGATGTCACTCACCATCATATATACGTTTGGAGGGATCCTCAACATGTAACTTATGTGGTGCATCCAATAGCCGCATAGACATGTGACAGCAATACATAGTCAGTCAGGGGTTTGATACCCTGTACTTGTAGGTGTGTGAGACAAACATGATAAAGTTTCACTCTCCCACCCCTCCCTGACATATCTTTGCCTCTGTCTATCTCTCTCATACCCTCAGTGGTGGATGTGGAGACTTACATCTGCTTTGCTTATGCAGCAGCATGTGTATTGTAAGTGATGCTCATGATCACCTGATGGCCTCTGCATGAATTGCAGCCCTCCTCTAGCTGATTGCATGTGGAACAGCTGTTGTAACATTCTGATAGCCAATTGCATGGAAACAAACTCCAATATCTAGGGACATCATATTGGTGTTGAGCATTTTCATTCACTGTGAGCAGGAACTTGATCTGTTGTTTGGAAAACAGCATCACAGATGGATTAAGGATTTAACTCTAACAACATACACTATGGAAACAGGCCAACACACAGGAGGGGGATGTGCCTGACATGACTACAGAATGTAATTGCTGCTATACTGCATTTGGAGTAATGTTGGTTTAGCAGGGTGTGTTTGGATATGGCTGGCCTACATGTTTTAATACCTGTCATGTCAGTGTTATGAGGAAGCCCACATCTGTAGGGTCATCTGCAGACTGGGCAGTGTGTGGTGCCTTTTGTTTCTTGTGTTACCCACAGAGCACCTGTCTGTGAACTGCAGAAGCATAGTATGAGGACTGCAGTCAGTACATGGTGACAGCCATGAGAGTTATTGACTTCATATCTCTCATAGGACATATGTTGCAGCAAACCCTGTTACAACAGTAAATGTATGAGGTTATCATAGCAACATGTCAATATTGGCTCTGTGTTAGTGCCTCCAGCCACAACTCTGTCAACCTTTGTACATATGTCATGCAGTAAAAGGTGCATATGTCCTGTACACCATATTTATTGACACCATATCTGATTACAAGCCAGTGAGATATCAGACTGCTACACATGTTATGTATAGTAGGGGATATATTTGAGGACATAACCTAGGCATTTTGTGGTTATGTGTACAGTACTGAGGTCTGTGTACTTATGGTGATTGTCGACAGTGTGTGTATTGTGAATATGTACCTTGGCCTGTGTACAGACTGTGGTAGATGTCATTGTTCTTGGTCCTGTTCTGTCTTATGTTACATGCTGCTCCACTGTATGTTACCCTACCAGCTTACATGTTTGTAGGGCACATGTCCCATACCACAGACAGGCATCGGACCACACTGTGTAGCAGCCCAGTATATGTTGGGCTAGTGTGTGAGTGGCACATATGAGGATGGTGTTGATCAGATAGTCCATATACTGTAATATTATGCTAGCTTACCATATTTGGCTGTGGCTGTGTTCACATTGGTTGTGGTTATGCACTTTCACACAGGTGTCTGTTACTGTGTGCTGTGACATGCCTGTAGATCCTGCTATATATGCAGGTACATATGTATTCCCCCATAGGAAATGTAGGCCAGTGTTGTGGCAGTCTGCCTGTAGCCTGAACAGTGCTTTGTTACATACTTAGCAGCTTAGTGAACTTACCCAGTGAGATGTTATGTCCAGATACTTGCCAGATATACTGCTGCTGGGCCACCATAACAGTCATGTATGTCAGACAAAGCAGTGGGATGCTGTACAGATGAATGTCACTAACTAGTGGGTTGTATGTGACCATGGCACCTCTATACCAGCAGTTATTATGTGTCAGGACAGACATGGGTGTGTGAATGCATAACCTATGGGGGCAGATGTATACCACTATTTACATGATATACCCATCTACATGGCTGTTAACATCCACATTGTCAGGCTTGGTCCACATGTCTTGCACTAAGGGGTTCTGTGTATACCTCTGGACTGACCAGAGGGTGTCAGACTGTCCACATATATTGGCCATATCTCTGCTGTAGTCCACAGGATCATTACTGTGCTAGCAGTGGTACTGTACTATGATGTCCTTAGGATGTCTGTCAGTAGCCAGTGGTGCACATGTTAAAAGCAGATATGACCTCCCACACACAACATGTCTGTGAAGACAATCCCTATTACAGTAGCAATAGTCTACAAATATACCTGCGATACATACCTGACATTCCCTTGCACTAAGAGGTTGGGACTATTGGGGTTGAGGTAGGGCTCCACTCCATGTTCAGGACATATGGTGAACATATATGCATATATAATTATCCATATATCTTTATAGATATATACACATATACATACATAGATGGATATGTGTATGTACATATATATATATATATATATATATATATATATATATATATATATATATAAACACTCAGATATATACATATACATAGCAATATCTGTCTACATATATACAGACAGAGAAACATATGCACATACATGTATGAATATCTACACATATATTGACAGTAATAGCTGTAACAGAAGAGATATGTATGCACATATAGTTATAGATATCTACATATATCCACATAAATAGGCATATCTGTACACATAAGATGTGCGTATATATATATATATATATATATATATATATATATATATATATATATATATATATATATATATATATATATATATATATATATATATATATATATATATATATATATGTGTGTGTATATACAAAGAGATTTACACATGGCCATATATACGTTGCACTATACAGATGTGTATATGTATACAGACATATGTATGAGTATACATGTGTATTTACATGTAGACATATATCGACCTATTATATGTATATATCCATATTCCTGTCATGTGTAAACCTCACGGTTGTGTATACCCTCCCAGATATATCTCACTGTATGTATCTGCTATGTGTACATTATGATAAAACAACATATGTGATGCAACAGTCATATTAATAACAAGTTCTACACAATTACGGAAGTAAAGGCAGTTGTTCAATACTACTCAATATGCGTATTGATATATATATTGGTAATACACCAGTTGTCTTCACAGTGATCATGGCATAGTGGTTAAGTATTGTGCCTATAGTGTACAGGTTCCTGGGTTCAATACCTGTAAGGGCTGTTCATTTTGTTGTTGGGCAGAACAAGGGCTGTCAGATATAGAATGGTTAAGGCAATTTTGAGCAGCTTTAAACATGTTTGCATGGGTTTGCGTGAAGCTAAGCGGTGCTAAGCTATGGGTGAATGTACACGCACTTACACAGTGTAGGCATCGCTTACCAGTGCGCAAATCAGCTCAGCTGTTATATTGCAGCAATGTTGATAATTGCTAAGCATGGCTTAGACCTGGTAACCAGTTCACACCACCTAGTCTGATAACATAGCAGGGTAATGACATCTGTAATAAGTGTATGTAATGCTATGTACAATACATGTGCCTATGTGCTGTCATTACAGTAGCAAGGGGTGTGAGTGTCATCTTTGGGACACAGATGTATATGAGGCCTGTACAGCACTGTCATCCATGTGAATGTGTTACATACAGGTGTAGTAGCCCATGGTATGTGCTGTCACACTGGCATGTAGTGTATCATGACTGCACTACTGTTGACAGTGCTTACCCTGGCAAGAGCAGAGTGCTAAATGTAGTACTGACAACAGGCACACCTGCAGGCATAGCTGGACTCTT
The DNA here is from genome assembly GCF_019279795.1 of Protopterus annectens. Taxonomy (NCBI): domain Eukaryota; kingdom Metazoa; phylum Chordata; order Ceratodontiformes; family Protopteridae; genus Protopterus; species Protopterus annectens. The sequence continues at coordinate 1,648,090,013 of NC_056743.1, read as the reverse complement.
GAGGCCTCCCTGTTGTATCTCTGGTGTGTGAGCTGTGTTACAGTATATAACCCCTACTGGTTAATGATTTGACATGTGGAAAGTAACTGTAGACTACCATCTGTACAGCACATGCTAGTGAGGGCTTCTGACATGTAGTTATGGCATACATATTGTTGTCAAATGTCTATCTGTCAACACACTCCTACTGCATAGTGACTTGCCAAGCTGATGACTGTCAGTCCCTGTACAGATGTCCAGATGGCAGGTATCCAGCTGGGATATGTACAGGATACCTAAGTTTGATTGACCTTGACATGTCTACCCAGCTGTGTAAGAACTGGCACATATAGGAGATGACACCCTGTATGCACCATATACCATGGGTACCTCCACTACAATACCACAGTCAACAAAACATGCCTGGGTACAGGTTTCCCTCACAGACAATAGCCATGTGTTGTAATGCAGGTTGCATATATGTCAACTTGATCACCTCTGTGGCCATGTGCAGGAGGCACCTGGAGGATTGGCTGATGCATATCATTCTCACCCTGAGGGCCACCACAGTAGTGTCTGTTGATAGATTGCCTGCTGCCACATGGCAGGTGGCAGGATACCACTGTACACACAAACCCTACACAAACCATCTCTCCTTGGACAATAGCTAGGTACACAGCTATGACCACCTGCAGCGATGCACTGCTGTACTGATACATGTGTATGTGTGCATGACTAAGTATAGCAATGTCTGTGTGTTAGCACACCTGTACTTGGGAATTCCATGAGGGCCTTCACAACCACCGCAACACCCATTGCCATAGTCAGTTGTGGCTGCTGCTGTACGGGACATTACATATACCCTGTTAAGCTCCTCTCCATACCAGCTACCACGAGCCTTGCAGTACCAGCACAACAGTGTTGTACAAATGGGTTGATAGGCATGGGATACCCATTGTGTTCTGGCAAGTGTGTGTATGTGTGCATGTCTGTATATCTGTAGGGTACAGCATTCTGAGGCCACATATTCCTATTACAATACCCATTGCCACACAGTAGTACAGATAATGTTGTTGCTGCCCATAGGTGAGGCATGACAATGCAACACCCTACTATACATGTGGCATTAGCCTTAGATGCCTATCCCTGTAGTACCACTGTTGGGTATACTATGGGTTGTATCACAGTCATGGCCAATGTGTGATGGTGAGTATGGCAGAGAGTCATCATGGGTTGCAGGGAGTACAATATCCACTGGGGGGTGTGGTTGCTGTGTACACTGTCATTGCACCAAGGTACACCTGGTATATGTCCCATGTACCACATTATGTTTACCACTGTCACCATCAACCATACAGGTAATTGATACCACAATCCAGGCCAGTTATGCATGTGCTGTGTGCAGCCTACCTGTAACACATTGGACACACAGTCAAATTAGTTAGCAGTGATAGGACTTGGTCTCTTGGATGTGTGTCTGCCTGTTATGTGCCCTTTAATGCGTATATGAAGGTATGTCACACTACATACTGTCCATATACATCCATTACATCCCTCATTAGCATACTGTGCATGTCTGGGAATGTTCTGCATGTAATATGTAACCTGGGACACACCTCACCATAAACTCTGTGTGGTGTGTGCAATGTAAGCCACACACTTCAGTATCACTACATACCCAGGTAGGGGTCTAGTCCCAGTGTTGCCAAGTAACAGTGTGTGAGTATGTGGATGAGTCTACATCAGGTTGCAGGGTATACAAACCCCAATGGGTCACCTGTCCATGTGCCACAGGCAATAACCATTATACTAACCTGTGACATGTGTTCAACTGTACCCTAGATATGTCACAGCCATGGTGTTACCACAGTGCCATACCTCATTGTGGAATATGACTGCAGACCATCCTCGTGCTGACACATGTACACCTACAGCACAAATGGATTACATTATAGAGACCACAATCAACCATTGTTACTAACAGCTATAATGTATCATTGCTGGATGGCTACACTACCTGACATATATACATTACACTTCACTCCTTACATGTTACACTGCAGTACTGTGGTACACTGTAGTACAGTCACTGTGTGCATCAGAACCATATAAGTCTGTCACTGCATTGATGGTATGGATGACAGGGATGTGGCACAGGTATCATCATATGCACAGGGCATCCTCGTGCTGACACATGTACACCTACAACACAAGTAGATAACATTATAGAGACCACAATCAACCAGTGTTAATAACAGCTATACTGCATCATTACTGGATGGCTACACTACCTGACATATATGCATTACACTTTACTCCTTACAACATGTTACACTGCAGCACTGTGGTACACTGTAGTACAGTCACCGTGTGCATCAGAACCATATTAGCTTGTCCCTGCATTGATGGTATGGATGACAGAGATGTGGCACAGTATAATCATATGCACAGGGTGTTTTGTTGGTTTGCCAGAGGCCGAAGGTGGGCCATACATTTGACACAATGTGTGTGGGTGAGGGGTGTACTGAGGTGAGCTGGGTGTGGTGATGTGGTATGTGTATGTATGGGGTTACCCTAGGTGTGTCTGTACAGTGTGTGGGTATGCATGCATACAGTTATGTCATGTGGCTGCCCTACACAGGTGTTTATGGACAGCTGCAGACCATACCTGACAGGGTGTGCAGTTCACTACCTCCAGCCATGGACATGTGGACTGTGCGTGCAAGGGTTTCCATGGGCACATCCAGCTATAGGCCTTGATATGCTACTCTCACCTGCCAAAGACAAGTGTCTGTGGGTACCCGGTCCCTCCTGGGACTGGCCAGGACTATGTACACGTGGCCTACTACAGTGCCCTACCCAACACTGCTGGGGCTGGTACTGCCACTATGGGAGCCCCTTGGCATCCTAGCACATCCATGTTGACTGTCAGCTGTTGGTGTTAATGGCCTACATCTACGTGGCTGTCACTGCACCCTCATCACAAATTCAAGCATGGACATACCATGGGTGATGAAGGCAATACTCTCACCATGCCATCTATCCATGAGCTCTGTATAAGCATGGATGGCACCAGACATTTCACGGATGTTGTCACTTATAGACGTGAGAGCAGCCCTCTGCAGCCTCAGGCCCTGTCTGGTATAATGTTCCATACATGCCTGCACCTCCATGACAGCCTGAAACATGTTCCTGCTGGTACCAGCTATGTCACCTCTGCCAGGGGCATGATGTCCAGCACCCTACCAAGAGCATCCTGGGACATCTGCCTATGTGGTGCCCTGCCAGACATCTGGCTATGACTGCTGCAACCAGACACAGTAGGCATGGTTATCACACTTTCCTGTGCACTGCCACCAATTGCCAGCTGTCCCTCCACTATGGCCACTGGTGATGGGGTATGTATAGACACTGAAACTCTGTGCGGGGTTGGGGTGGCTAAAAGGGGGATTTCAAATGATGGCGCAGTGATGGCCCATGACAACCCCACCTGTGTCTCAACAATACTGTCATCATCTTCGGTGTCTGTATGGACACCAACATCAGATCGCATGCAAGATGGACCCTGACCCACCTTGCCACCTGTGGGGAAAAACAATAAACACACTTTAAAACTTGTACAGCATTGCCTACCAGTACACACACACACATACACACACACACACACACCACCGTAATATCTACCTGTCCATGACTTTACAGACAGTCCCACGTATATGTCCGTGTGTACCCCATCCTGCATCACACTTGGTAACACACACACATTGATATCACTCATTAAAATATCAGTCCTCTAAATGCCTACATAAGTGATCACAACACAAGACCTATTACTACATTACCTTCCTGACCTGTGTGTAGTGCTTTTAGATGGCCTCACTGCTGTCATTCGGTGTTCACCCAGTGTATGTCTGGACATCATAAGCATGGCCTCTATATGTGTGGGCTACTATGTTCTATCCATAATATCATGCACTGGTGCGTCATGTGTATGTAATGCTCAGTACATGCCAGATATGCTGCTCAATCTGCCTGTCATGTTACAACTGTAATAATTGGATACACTCCCTGGTGTTGACTAGTACTTCCCCAATGCATCTGTAGTGCTGCATATGTGGGTTGTAGATGACCTCTCTGCTGAATGTGATATTAAGGGTGTACCTGGTGTCTACTGCCCCTCTCAATGCCTGTTCTATGCTACAGACCATATTATACTATCAGCTGTCCTGTGATTACACACATGACAAGTATTCCTGGTGTTTAATGTGGCAGTCCATGTCCATGTACTGCATGATCCCAGAGGGAGGTACTGCTGTATGAAAACCCCACAATCACACATGTGCATACATGGCCAGTTACACAAACACAAACCCATGCACACACGTATCCTACATGCATCAACCTCTCTCCACTTCACCAGAGTGACCCTACAGACAAACTAACTACCCACCAGGATGCACACACACACAAACACACACACACACACACACACACACACACACACACACACACACACACACACACACACATACAGGTGAGGTTGCACAATGATAGTACACACAGTCCTCCTATTACCCCTCTGTCAACATGCATAACATATGAGACTCAACAGCATGCAGTGCAGTTATAGTCAATCCATGCTAGCAACAGTGTACATGGGTGTGATGCATGTGCTGTGTCACTAGGTGAAGCCCCTTCCCCTGGATACCACTGCACCCATGTACACAGTATTGATGTACACCTGTTCTGCACCCTGCCATGTACTGTGCATCACACCTCACAGGTGTACAGCCCATTGCTGAATGTGTACTACTGTGTTGGTTATGTCAGCTTTAATGCTGACAGCCCTATGTTTTCCAGCAACACATACCTCAGATGATATGTGGACAGATGTCATTAGTGAATGCCTGATGTCTGATTCACAGCTCTGAACATCAGCAGACCATGTATGACCAATCCAATACTCTTACACTGACAACCATCAGAGCATACCATGGCTATGGGGGGTGTACACACCCTTATTGATATGATGCACCCATCCTTGATCTGCCATAGGACCACATCATTGCATATCTTAACAGTACATGAGCCCGATATGTGACATATGTCCTGTACTTTCACATGCAGTGTCTACGGAATCTGTTAGATGTGCGGAAGCTGACCTCGATGCATACACACTGTGTGGGCATATGTGTGCACACCCTTATCATGATGGTTTGTTGCACCTCTTGTTGTGAGTACTACAGCAGTCACTACTCCTGGCAGGGGTATACCAGTATAGACCATCTGCATTTTCCAGTGTATGTTCAGTCTGCCCTACACATGTCCCCCTAATCTGCATGATTGCAAGGTCTACTTATGTGCACACCCCTTGGTGTTCACACACCGCCGTCACTATTGCTGTGGGGGTAGGGTTATGGCTGCCAAAGGTCCTGAACCTGACTATGTGCAGATACAGCCATTCTTAGCATCCTTAGGATCCCTGCTGCAATGCACTGGTGTGTCACGCTGACACCCCTCCCCCATCCTTGAGCCTTTTTGCAGATGCATGACAAGTAAGCCCTACTCATGTGTCACTTTGCAGTGTCCCATACACTGTACACCACATGTTACAGCCTGGTCCCAGCTGATAATGTGGACCACTGTAATGCCTTATGCCATAGTGTATATCTGCAGCAGTTGTCATTGTCCTACAGGTATATACACTGGTATTGCACTGTATATGGGTGCTGTTCCAAACATGTCTCTACTGTAGGCCATGTCTCCAACCATTATGTTACTCCCTGTGGACACATTCTGCAATGACAGGATGTTAGTTATCATGCAGGTGTCTGACATACCCTTCAAATACCCCATCATGGTCACCCCTGTCAGGAAGTGCATTTAACAACAACAATACATGCACATGTACAGCATGCATTCTGGGTAGGTGTGTTAGATGCCCGGTGCATTGGCAAGCATCTACATAAACCATACTCACGAGCTACAGGCTGCTGCCTTGGTGGTATCCCAGAGGGACCTACATAAGAGGGTGAGAGATACAAAGTCAGTGGTCACAACTGTGGCATTGCTACAGGGTGGGTGCAGTATTACAATACATCAACAGTACATTTCCACAAAACTACTGCATATAGACATTTGTTTATCACTACTATGCAGCAACAAAATATATCTATGACATGTCAGATGTGCATGATCTGCCTGTAGCAATGTGGATGTATACTCCACAGTGGTCTACAGATCTGCCCTGTGGCCTTACCTGCACACTTCTCGGCCAGTGTGTGGGAGGCACCCACCTCCACAAAGGTGTCCGGCAGTTGGTGGCTGGCCGGATGGGCAGGTACTACGAGGCTGGCCAGGAGCTCTTTCACATGTGTTGGGGGTGGATGGCATGCCCCCCCACCCCGTGGTGAGGTGATCCTCCCAGACTCCAGCAGCACACCGATGGGCATTGTGAAGCAGGTCAGAACAATGATGCCGGACCTGCTCATAACTGCGGTTGTGCAGTCCGACATCATTGACCCTGTGGACGAGGTCATTCCACAGGGTGGTCCACTCCTGCTGATCATGGGCAGCCCAGCCAAACAAGGTTGCATAATGCTGTATGAGTCCATTCAGCAAGATTTCATTTTCTGCTGCTGTGTAGGCTGGCAACCTTATATGAGACATCGTGCCTGAAAGACATAAAGATGGACATAGGTGTGAGCAAGTCATGCAGCAAGGTTACCACAGTTCTTGATATACATCACTGTCACCCCCCACCATATCAGCAACAACAAACTGTACACACAACTCAATAGGTATGGCTACAGCATACCTACCAGTGGGGCAGATATTGTACTGTACCACGCTTTGTGCAATGTGTTTATAGCCATGTTTCCTGTGTGGACACTATCATTGCTGGGCTGTTACAGACTATTCACCTGCATGCCATTGTCAGGGCCACAATGGTTCCATATATGCCTGTGATATGCTTGCTATGTGTGTGCTGCACATCTGACATACTGTGTTATTGCGGGTATCTATGCATGCTGTTGGACATGTTCTGGGATTGTGTAGACTATTACTACTAACATATGTTCTGTAACAGTGACACAATAGCATGCATATGTATTATTGGCCAGCAGAACCACCTCTCCAAACTCATCTGCCCATGTTACCAAGCCACATCACATGTGTGTCCCACCCTGGGGCCTCCTCATGCATTGGTCCAGCAATACTGTCAGGTGGAATCAACCCAGGGGATGTTGTCCCCACCCCCGCTGAGGGCACACACAGACATGTTCCTGTCCACTGAGGTCAGGTCCAGGTTGTGTTCCATAACAGGCTCCACAGACACATGTGGGATGTGCAACATCACCTTGAGGCACCCAGTACACATTCACAGGGCCCACATGCTCCTCCTGCTCAGCCTCCAGGCCAGGCACCTTCAGGACGTAGACTGCTGTTGTGAGTAACAGTGGGTGGGAGGCTTGTTCCCATTGTGTCCACATTGGGGCCCATGGGGTGCCCACATCACAGACCATACACACCATCCAGGGTGTTTTCCTACCACATGTGTCACATACCACCCCTGTAGGCTGTCCTCTATATCTACCAACCCTGACCACCTCCACAACTATACCTGCCATGCATCACCATATTTCCCATTCCATACTTCACTGACAAGGGCAATGTGGTTCTAACAAAGGGTTCACATGTGACATACCCATCCATATTGCACACACTGACAGCTGTAAATATCTGTGTGTATTGCTATGTGTGCTGTTTCCTCACACATAGCATCCATCACTATGGTAGTAATATAGGGGACATGTATTTACATACATATATGTTTGTGTGTGTTTTTGTATATATGCAGACATGTGCGTATAGGTATATATCTATATATATGTGTAGATATATGTGATGTATATATGTGCTCATATATATGTCTACACATGGGTATCTGTATATTTGTGGACATACATGTATATATATATATATATATATATATATATATATATATATATATATATATATATATGTACACATATGCATACCTATATGTGGGGTACATTCAGACATCAGGTCCACAATCTCTCAACACCTTGTTGAACAGATGCACTGTTCTGCCTTGCTACAACACAGACAGGTGCTAAAATATGGACACAACCTGATATTAGGGGGGTATATGTAGGGCCAGATTGCAGGTAACACTGTTGCACACCTACGGCATTCCAGCATGCTAAAATACAGGTTAACCTGAGTATCCTGCAAGAGGTGGGCTGTGGAACCCACGTGTCCATCATAGTGGCATTACTTCCACTACCAGCTATTGGCTACATAATATACATACTTCCCATTACACAACACACACTATGATGGCTTACATCTTATTAGTCAGTGCTGCTCTGCACAGTTGATGGGTATGGCCCACTACCCACATGGATGGACTCTATTGTCTTAGTAGTTGTTCAGCTGAACATCATTACAACAACACCTGAAGGCACGTATAATTCATTCCACTTCATCTATCCCATTATTATGGACCAAGTACTAAGGTAAATTACATACATGTATAATTCACATACCTGTTCTGGTCTGTGTCTCTCTCTCTCTCTCTTCAGTAAATGGAATGAGCTGCTTTGCATGGATTGCACTATGGAATTTGTAGGTGATGCACATGATCAGGTGATGCCATCTGCACCAAACAGTGTCCTACACTTGCTACCTGCATGCAGCATGCCGTGTAGTACTACCAATTACCACTGTCATGGCAACCAACTATTATTAATCCCTACATCTTGTGGGCATGGTCCCTTTACCTTTCATGTGTGATGGACATCCTTCCTATGTGTTGGCAGCAGTGTTAAATACAGCAGGTAGCAATACCTCTTACAGGAGAACCTGCACACTCAGGCCAGCTACATATTTGTAGGAGGTTCCAGAACTACAGACAGAGTGTAAGTAGTGTTGTTGTATGCCTTGTATAGCACCAGTGTTAAAGGGTTTGTGTGTACATACTAGTTCTAGTTTAACTTGGAATGCAGTCTGCCTGCATAGCTCTCAACTGTGGGCCTATCCTCTAGATGGCTAGAGGTGTGACTATTATATTTTGTCTGTTCACCACACAGGTCTTGTGTCAGATTTATCACTGGCAGTGTGTGTGTTGAGTGCTATCTTTACATGACTCAATCCATTTCTGTATCTAATTTCATATTCCTGACTAAGGGTATATTGCAGACTATCCTGTAACATCAGTGACTTGCTTATTGTATGACAACAGTTTTGCACCTATGGGCCTGTGTTCCATCCTCTGTCCTCCACCTACATACCAGGTTTTGTACATATGACATGCTGTCAGGGGTTGTTATGTAGTGGGCTGTGACTATGTCACGCTGCCATTCCTGCCATCAGTCCACTGCTGTTGTGTCCCCCACACATACTGTGGGGTTGGGTCCATATATGCCTGGGATCACCTACACAATACATGTGTGCCATTATGCACTCCAGAGGCCAGTGTATGTAGCAGTGGTATATGGCCCTGTATTATTGTGTCTAGGGGGGATGCACCATACCTAACCTTGGCTGTTAGAACATGTGGGGGTATCAGGGGTAAGCTGCCTTAAGGTATCTGGATGTACATTACCATACAATTCACCTTAGGTAAATGCAGGCCGACTGCCTCCTGCCACACAGAATGTTCTGTTTGCCAGTGTGATTGTGATGGTGTCAGTTATGCCTTGTTATGTAATAGATACAACCCATTGTGTCAGCTGAGGTCTTTACACCCTAGAGATTGTGTACAGAGTGTAGATAGAGGCTGCTGGGCTATACATCTGCATTACTTACTGTTGATTGTTTGGTATCCTGTGGCCTAGTCTGTCTTTACTATTGTACTACTTGAAGGCCTCGGCCTGGACAACAACATATGTAAACCTTTTCAGACTACTGTATTAATATAACTGCTTCACAGTTGCATTACTCTGTTTATATGGATGTTGGTGTCTAAACAGCTATATGACATGTCATATACAACTGTAATAGTACACAAATAAAGCTTTCCAATGTATGCAAACCTGTGTGTGGTGTTATATCCTTTGACCTCTCTGTGGGTATATGTTGCAGGCAATGATTGTCATTTGTATGGGTGGCTCATAGAGTGTCCAGATGGCAAGGTGGTAACTGTAGGCATAGTGGCTGTTCCATACTGTGTCCACCTTCTACATATGTATCTTCCTATACATATCTCTGTGTGTATATGTGTAGTTACATGTGTATGTGTATATATATATATATATATATATATATATATATATATATATATATATATATATATATATATATATGTATATCTGTATCTGCATATATGTGTCTGTATATATGTATCCTAGGGATGTTGGCTGCTTCCACATTGTACATTACCTATGGTAGCCAGACTGTACTGCATGATATGTTACTGATACTAACCTGACATCATACAGGTGGGATGGAGTATTGTTAACATCTTGTGCCCATGTTGAGTCAGGTCCTGGTTAGGGGATCTGCAAAAGTTGGTATTGTATTGCAGGGCAGATGTGTTTGGCTGTTGGGGGGAAATACAATACCTATTCGTACAAGACGTATGTTGTTTCAGCCCCCTCAACCCGATTAACGGTGCATGTGGACATATATGTTTTTGTTATGTTCCCATTTTTATCTACAGATGTATGTCTGTATATACCTAAATATATATATTATATATGTATATATATATATATATATATATATATAGATATATATATATATATATATATATATATATATATATATGTATATGTATATATATATGTGTATATATATATATATATATATATATATATATATATATATACATATAGATGTAGACATATATATCTATAGAAGTATGCATATGTATGCATGTATGTTTATATATATATATATATATATATATATATATATATATATATATATATATACATATATAGATATGTATATATCTATTTAGATATTAATATATGTACATACACACATACAACTACTGCGGTGGTGGTGCTGCGGTAACATTGTCACCTCACAGTTAGACGTTGCCCATTCGATTCTCTATGAAAGCGTCTCCTGTGTGGCGATATGCGTGAGCTGGCGTTCCTTCATTGAAGGTTATGCGTTAGGCCCGGCAAGCCAGTGCGTAAAACTCTGCTGCCAATCATTAGCGGACCGGAGTTCCACAACCCCTAACCAGGAAAAGCTGAAAGACACAAACAAACAAACATACACACATACATCTACATGTTTAAATACATTTCCTGTACTGTTGAATGACTGCTGGATGATATATTTGTAAAAACATCAGGGTTATGTGTATCAACATGGCTTAGTGGTAAATCACTTTGGCTATAGTGTGCAGGGTCTTGGGTTCGAGACTTGTAGTGGTTGTTTATTTTGTTGCTGGGCAGAACAAGAGCCATAGGATACAGAGTGAGTAAGGCACTTTTAAGCAGTTCTAGGCAGGTTTGCGGTGAGGTAAGCACTGTTAACTTCTCGTTACAGTTTCTTATCCTCAGTTAGCTCATAAATTGCTTAACCTGTGTAGGCATTGCTTACCCCCACGCAAACAGGCTTAAACCCGCTTACTGCTGCTTAAATGTGCTTACTCCCATTTACCCCCACACTAATTTCTTTAAAAGAAAAGAAAAAAGGGTTGATAGGAAAGTGGTGAATAAGGGGCACGAAGAGGGAAAGACAGTAGGGAAAATAGCTAGGAATGTGCAGGAGGGTGTCAGGAAGGTCCATAGCTGCCCATTTGTTCTACAGCAACAGCTGTGCATATACACTGATTTTGGAGGTAGATTTGTACACTAAAATCCCTGAGAGAGGGGTGTGGACAACATTAATATGTTGTGATGTCAATTAGACCAGATTACATGTTTCCAGTGGACATGTGTGTGAAATGGACAGCTATGTATGGAGTGATATTTTTTTTTGGGAACAGATTGCCCTTTTGTTTCAGGTGAGAGTGGGTTGTTGGGGAGGATTAGTAGGTATATTTGAGGAGGTAGGTTGGGTAGGTTAACAGACAAAAAAAAAAACAAGAAGCATACGGGGCAGTATATCACCCTTGTGGGGTTAAACACCTTGATGGAAGGGGTACTGGGAAATCGGAAGCCCATGAGCCCTCTAGTGGAAAGAGTGGAACTGAGATCCCCACCCATGGGCAGTCACCACTGCACCTTCACGGCCTCGAAGGTGGCTGTGCTAGGGGCTGAGTAGGAGAGACAGGACGAATCTCTAGTCATGGCATGTAGCCCTCAAGCTGGCTTAGATGATCTCCAAACTGCTGATCAAGCTCTCTATGCACCATGACCCAGACCTGATGATGGGTGACAGCTTCCCATCCACACCTGCTTCTGGGGTGGACAAGCCCCATCCCATGAGGTGGTTCCACCCGAAGGTGATGCAGGACCAATGGACAATGAGTCCCGGGTTGGGCCTCAGATGTGCTGTTGCCCGATGTCACAGCCAGCTGAGCTGGGACAAGTGGCTCTTCTGGGACCCAGATTCTCATTTGTGCTATGGTGTTTATGGTGTATCAACATATGTGGGTTAGTAACAGTCAACACATTCCAGGGTTAGGTATAGCACCATGCAGAGATATTACCATTAACCCAGACACCAGATACAGAACAGTTGCATAGCAAACAGAACACATGCATATATGGGACCACAGTGGTAATAACAACATCATGCAGGTACATTGATGGCACCATGTCACCAATGTTGGAGTATTTCGACATAGCACATGTATGGAAACAGATTTAAATAATTATCAACCAATAGGACATATGTCCCAACAGAACAGTGACATCATCACATACCAGTTGAGGTGGATATTTAGTTTATTGTTGGAGATATGGTGGAGGGAGAGAGATGTCAATTAACAACTAGTATATTCCTGTAGTTCACATTACTTTCCTAGTCAGTGCTGTTATCTGTACCTTACAAGTATTACTACACCACCCTATTGACTTAATTTGGACAGTGATATGGCTACCGTTATCTTTGCACATGACCTGATTTTACCTGCAGTATACACCTCTTACCTGGTATACCTCTGGAGGAAATGTTTGTTAACACTAACTAACTGTTTCTACACATACTCCCAGATTCCAGGTTGATGTTGTGCACATACCTGTCCATCTCTTTCTGTACAGACTCTGGCCATGTTGTCACCACATGCCGGTGAACCGGGACATATGTAGACTATTGCCCGCTTCAACCTTTAGTGACTTACAACACTCTTATACAGGCTTTCCTACACAGTTATATTATGTAGCACAGTGTGGGTGACAGTGATCAGTGATACCTTATTATTCAGAGCAACTGCAAGAATCACAGTTCCATACAATACCAGAGTAAACAGTACCAGTACAGGGTATCAAGCTTTTTATTTCTCGGCACAATGTTCATGTCCAATGTACCTGTGGGAGCAATGTTTGTTAGCACTACCTGAATGTTGCCACACAAAGTACCAGATTATACACTAGTATTTTGCACATGCATCTCACTCTGTTACTGTACCCACTCTGGTCTCAGCTTGACAACACGGGGGTGTAGATAGGACATACTTGGCTTATTACTCTCATAATAGTTTCAGGAGTTGCTAGAGTGAAAGGTTTGTTCTCATAGATGTGTGGAAATCAGTTCTATTCCCTGTTTGCTGCCTAAACATCTGGGATCATTCCACTGACTTCCCAGGGGGGCAGGGTGACAGGCAGTAGATATGGGCCCATATACTAGACATTCTGGTCTTATCTGTACAGTTGCAGGGTATGATTCTGTAAGAAGCCTACTTCCACTTCCAGGATTCAGACCATGAATGTGTCTGCTAAAACTAAAACACTGTCCATCACAGTTGTGTGTGCTATATAGATATTGCTGTATATCTCCTATCTGCTTTCTGTCTTATAATTCTCCTGTGGTTTTACATTCTGACATTGTATTACAACACTCTTATACAGGATTTCCTAGACAGTTATATTTTGTAGGACAGTGTGGGTGACAGTGATGAACAATACCTTATTATTCAGAGCAACTGCATCAGTCACAATGCCATACAATACCAGAGTAAACAGTACCAGTACAGGGTATCATTCTTTTATTTCTGGGCACAATGTTCATATCTGACAGACCTGTGGGAGCAATGTTTGTGAGCACTATCTGAATGTTGCCACACACAGTACCAGATTCATCATTACTATTATGCACATACTGGTCACATTACTGTACACATTCTGGTCACAGCTCAACAACATGGGGGTGTAAATGGGACATATGTGGCTTATTACTCTTATAAGAATTTGGGGAGTTGCTAGTGTGACAGCTTTGTTCTCATAAATGTGTGTCAATCAGTTGTATTTCCTATTTGCTGCCTATACATCTGGGATCATCCCACTGATTTCTCAGGGGTCAGGGTGATAGGCAGCAGATATGGGCCACTTTACTGGACATTCTGGACTTATCTGTAGAGTTGTGAAGTATGATTCTGTATGTAGATTACTACCACTGCCAGGATTAAAACCATGACTGTGTGTGCTAAAAAATATAACAGTTCACATCTCAATTGCATATGCTATTTGGATTTTGTAGTCTGCCTTTTCACTGTTTTCTGTCTATGTGTCTCTCAGTTGTACTAAATCACCTCTGGGGATTACACCAGTTATATACAGGCATTCCTACACATTTTATTTATGTTGCACAGTGTGGGTAACAGTGCTAATACAACAGTGCTATTAAGTGATTGCAAATCTACATTACCATATGATACCAGAGTATACACATGCAGTCCAGCAGTTAGACCTTTACTGTCAGGCTATTATGCTTTTATTTACATACAAACTATATGAGACTCTTCCTGCCATATTCCCCGGTGTATGCTGTACTTGCCTTAAACAATACAGGTTTTATACTTGCAATTACCTTACTAATGCTTTTAGATCCATTTCCTATGACAGTACATGCAAGAGTATTACTGACCTGCCTCGCATCGTAACCTCTCCAGGCAACAGCCATGGGCTTCCTGGTTCATGGCCCGCTCACTTGCTGCTGTGAAGGACATAAGAGGAATATTTAGCTGTACCTATCCATAATATACATGAACTGGCTATTATTACACACGTAGTGGAGTGATACTGACACACAGTTGGGACAGTCCCTGCTGTCCTAGCCTCTTGGATCCACTGCTCCAAGAGGTCCCCCTTATGCCACTTCAGGTCGGCATAGTGATGCCTGACCTGCTCACCAGTTCGAGATATGCCAGTGGCACTGGTGAGGTCACGAGCGAGATGGTCCCAGGCTTCTACCTTATATTGGGAACCCTGGTACTGGTCCTGCAGCAGTCTCTGCTCATGGTCTTTGACAAGGAGTCCCACCATGACTCTGGACTCCTGGATGCCCCAGCACTGCACCTGGAAGTGTACTCCCTCTCCCCTTTCTGCCATGATGCCAGCAAGGGGAAAGCTGCAACCAGTTATGAGATGTATTCCCACCTGTTGGGTTTAAGTAGGGCCAAATTCATGCACTTTGCCATGATTGGCCGGTTTTGAAAAGGCTAAGCTATGGGTAAACCTGCTTTCCTAAGGTTGGCATTGTTTAAATGGGTATACCACTAGACACATTGAGTTAGATGGCCTAAACATTGCTTACACCTCCTAAGCTGGCCTGTACAATGCTTATCATTGCTTAAATTTGACTTTGGATTATATTTGCTTTTTGGCATTGATTTATTATTCATTTCATCTTAAATATATGTCTGGTATCCATGATTCATGTGTACATACACTGTATGGAGTCCTTGTGTTTATTAGTGGACTTCAACACTCTATTACATTTACACCTCACATCTAGGCGTACTTCAGTACTCCATTTCACATATTTCTCTTATGTAGTGGGTTATAGAACATTTGACTGTATACTGATTCCTTTCATATATTCAGTTTGATTTTACTATAGTGAGGATTTGTTTGGTGATACCTCACTCTCGCCCGTGACCTCACCAGTGCCACTGACATATCCCGAACTGGCTTGGTGGTTAACTACTGTGACTATAGTGTATAGGATCCTGGGTTCAAGAGCTGCAAGGCTGTTTATTTTGTTGCTGGGCAGAACAAGGGCCATGGGATACAGAGTGATTAAGGCACTTTTAAGCAATTGTAAGTGGGTTTGTGTAAGTTTGCCCTAGGGTAAGCAATGCTAATGTCTGGTTAGATATACTTACAGACAGTTAGCTGCAATATTGCTTAACCTGTGTGCACATTGCTTACCCCTGTGCAAACAGGCTTAAACTCGCTTACTAGTGCTTACATATGCTTACTACTGCTTAATAGTGCTTACACTTGCTTACTAGTACTTACTCCTGCTTACAACTACACTGATTTAGACAGTAATGTATAATGGTTCTTGGGAAGGTGGGGGATTTGGAAGCTGTATGGCGTTATCATTCATTACACATTTTACCTTCCATTTGTATCCATGATTCCTGTGTACATATACTGTATGGGGCACATGTGATTATCTGTGGACTTTGCAACATTATGACACTGACATCTCACATCTGCATTTAATGCAATACTTCAGTTCACAAATATATGTTATTTAGTAGGTTATGCAACTAAAATATTGGTCATAACATGATTTGACATGGAAAATGGAATGTGCTGTAGTGAGACTCGAACTGGGAATGCCTACTCATAAAGCGAATGCTCTGCCCACTACACTATTGCTATACTGCTTAATTTGCATATATCTTCCTTGCTATCCTCTTCAGCCATTTAAGCTACATTAACCATAGCTAAGTAATGGGCAAACCCGTGCACCTACGGTTAGCTTTAATCGGATTCATAAAAGGAAAAATGGTATGTTTAATTTCTTTGTATTTACTATTGCTGATTGCTGTTGTACATGTGGGGGGATGTTGCTGGGGGTTTGCAGACACCTATGAGCAGTCTCGCTCATTCTTTTGGCCTTTCTGCTGTTCTTCATTGCGGGAGTGTGTATATTCTGAAAGCTCTGCTCTCAGACACGCCCCCTACACTCTTACATGCTCCGTGTAGGATTTGGAGCTCAGGTAGCATGCCTACATTAATATGCACGGCTGCCATCATGCTCCTAAACAGCTGCTTCTGTGCAGGATTAAGCTAGTCCTGCATGGAAGATTAGTAAATCTGGGGGGAATGTCTTTAACTGCAGTGGTTTACTGACCAGGTACAAGCTTAGTAAGAAATGTCAATGCAGGGTTTCGGTTAGCCTTGGAAACAGAGAATTGTTAAGAATTATGTCATCTAAAATGAGTCATCAGGATGTATTATCAATTTAAAGGATTTTCTCAGAGACAGAGAAGTATTGAATTATAATCGGTTTAAAATAAGTGGGTATACATTTTAAGAATTAGTGATAGGTTGTTTTTAATTACATGATATGACTATCTTTTTACTGTTTAAAAGCATTGAAGGCTTTGTGATTAGGTTTTGAGAAAATCTTATGTTTTTAAGGGACAAATACACATTCAGTCAAAAAAAAATGATTTCCTGTAGGAATTTCAAGTGATGGTTTTTGGTTTTATGAATCTGTATATAGCAGCTCATCCTCAATATTTATGCAATAGTAAGCTGATTCCTGTGCAACGTGTCTTTAAGGAATATCCCTTGTCTAGCACATATATATTATTAAACAATTTGATTGTTCCTAGCCTCTATATTTAAGAACAAACATATGCTGCAAAACAGACAAATTGTTAAAATAAGAGCTGTAGAAGATAGATGATGTTTATGTATTCCTTAAAAAATAAGTGTTGAATTTTGCTAAAATAGCAGCTTCATGAAAAGTCTTGTTATGATTTGACTTGCTTGTATTACATGAATAAACATGATTATGGATGTGCCAAAAAAAAAATCAAATGCACTTTGGTAAGTAAGCTTAGAGAAAACAGCAGTAAGTCAGAGTTTAATAATTAAACCAGATAGTAGTTCCTGAGTTTCTGTCATCTTCATGAGGTTTGGGTGAGAAGTAATATATTTTTTGCTAGATGAAAAAAGTGTCTCATGATATTAGCTGGATAAACTACAATTATCCTATAGCTCACTTTTCTGACCTCACTTACTTCCTCAGTTCGCCACCATTGCATTTGAGAACAATGAACTGTTTTGAAAGTGTTTTAAATAAGGGATACACCCCATACACCCCCCACACTATGAGGCCTTTAATATACTACCTCCAGGAATATTCATTCTCAGAAAAAAGAAAAAAAATATTCCTATTCTTGGAATTGATGTGACCTTGGAAGTAGCATATTTAAATATAAAGTCGACCAATAGGTGTTGCTTCCCTGAAATAATATATACTCAAAATTATTTATGAGATGATGGTATAGTCAGCCATGGTGGATTGGATGGCTGTGTAGCAGAGGATACCAAATTTGGGCAATGCTCTGTCAAAGTAGCCCCACAAAAGTATTGCTAAAACTAATTAGATAGTGTGGGTGTAGGACTTTTTTTTTTCTTTGACAGAATTAATGCCACAAATGGACCAGTTCTATAATAAAGTATCAAGTCTCAGTATTCCAGGAATTAATTACTACAAATGAAATGTCTAAAATTCACAATAATGATTCATTCAAAGGAATGACAAACCATTGCAAAAACGAAATTAATATATATTTTTCAGATAGCTCCACCTTTTTCACCTCCAAGGTGGGAGATCTGAACTCATATCTCCAATCTCTGAATGTACAGTTTTGAGGTTGGTCATGTAAACTTGAGAATTTCTCCTTTTTCTTTAACTTTGAGATACCTAACCTCAGAAAAATGAATATGCTCCAGTGTTGACAGGCCTACAACCAGATCAATAAAGAGCCAGTATAATACATAGCTTCATTTTGAAACACAATACTTTACACACTGGTAAAATGTGGCAAAACAAAGAATAGTGTCTCCTTCTGAAAAAATTCAGAAAAATTGAAAGCATGATCGTAGACCATACATGACTACTGATTACAGCCTTGTTTCATTGCCTTCCTCTGATCAGTAAAGATATGAGGCTATGATGAAAAAGTTTACAATTTTTTTCTATCAACAATGACTTAATCTGAGTAGATAATATAATTAATATTTCTCTTAATTTTTTGACTAGCAACCTAGAAATGAATTCCTGTTATGATCAATAGTTAATTACTGAGACTACTAATAAGGTCTTGCATTTCAGAGTTGTTCACATAATACTTGGTTAAGTTTTATGAATTTTTCCACATTCATTTGAAAGATGGTTTCTGTTTCATGAAACAGATCATGGCCTGTCCTGAGCTTACTGTTCAACTAAGCAGTAATTAATTCTTAACTGTCTTAAGAAGGAAAATATGTTTTAAAAGGTACTTATTTGTCTGAAAAGTGAGATGTTTGTTGCGAAAGCCCTAGAATTTTTAGTCATAGGTGAGATAGCTTGTAAATTTTGATGGTAGTTTTTTTTGTATATTTTATGTAAGTAAGGTTTGCATTTTATGAATGGTAGGAAAAGTTATATAAAGAAATTCAGTGGGGGTAATTTGATATAACATGCTTTCTGTAGTTTTTGTCTCATTCATTTACTCTGGAATTTTCAGAAGAATTCTTTTGCATTTCACTGCCATTTACAATTTCAGTTTGAAGACCACTGTACTGTGGTTAGTGTCATTCTCAGTGGCAAATGTCATGTAGCAGATTAGATAAGTCCTATTGTACTTCAGAGTCACGTAGAAAACCACCATTCTGGTAGTTTTTAGATTCAATGATAGAAGCAATCTAGCAGATTATGAAGCAGCATGTTACATTTCTGACAGCACTCATGGATGTTGAGAAGAATTTGTTGCATATGGATAGATGACCTATCAGAGAAGAGCTAGTGAAGTCAGTGCAGTGAAGTTGCAGTTGATTACTCTTGTACCGAAGCACTGCTAATATCTATGTAAGATACAGTACCATTGTCAGTAATGGAGAGCGAATAACCCACTTTCACTTTCAGGGGTGATTGTACTTCATCAACATGAATCTGTTCAGCATTAGCAAATAATGATGCTTCAGCATGTAGCTGGTTATATTAATCCTAAGGACATACATTGTGTTCTGAAGGGCATGTCGTTGAATACAAAATACTCACAACTCTGCACAGCAGGCAATTCTGTACGCATGTTCATTTTAGTGGTAGAGCACTCTTATATTACATAGGAAGTTTGCTAAAAATAGGGTGACAGAAGTTAGGTAACAACCAGGTGGTTAAAATAAGGTCTGAGTAACAAATACAGGCATGTGGTTACACTAAAATGATAGCACATATTTATGCTAAATACATTTCTAAGGCTGTTTAATAATTTAGCTATTGCTACATTATTAGTTAATGTTATTTGATTTGTTCAGTATATCATGACCAGATGTATACATTTCTTTTTTCTTTTACTAATGTTTTTTCTTTTTTTCTTTTAGAGATCTAATTTTTTAAGATCACTTACTTTCTTAGTAGTACGTTTCCAGTGTTCATAACTTTGTATATTTCTGCCAACAGCTGGATCTTCTCAGTAAGCTATAATGGCTGATAATAATATTTCTGTTCTGTACATACCTGGTGTGGTTTCTGGTATCACATGAATACATCTTACACATCTTATATCTTATACAGTTTCATATAACTATATGTTCACACTGACATATCACATTTCATAGGCATGCTCCTTCTAAACCAGTTTCAGATTTTCATCACTACCATGAGGTACCACTCTGTAGCATGGGATGTCACTTTCCATAGCAGGGGGTTATAGTCACGGGCAACTGTTCCTACCTACTGTGCCATCCTGTCTGTGCATTTACACATTCTTAAATAATACTTATTTTCTATGTGCAGACTTCCCCTGATGTCATATACTTACACACTGCATAACTGCATTTCTCCTCAAAACCTTGTCTTTACATGTATACAAACCTAACCAGGAATGATACAAACTATGGGTCATATTAAACTTTAAAATACCAAAGGACAGTAGTCATCATCTGGAACCCCTTACAATGCTCATAAACCATAGAAGCACAAGGTAGAGTTTTGTAATTCATAAGACATAACGTTTTAATTATTCAAATGGTACGTGTCAGAAAGACCAGCAATATACTTGTTACATATACACTCCAGTGAAATGAATGTAGATCATACCACTTAACTGTCCAGAGATTTGCAGAATGTCCAGATTTTTGTGTTATATT
Organism: Protopterus annectens; assembly: GCF_019279795.1. Lineage (NCBI taxonomy): Eukaryota > Metazoa > Chordata > Ceratodontiformes > Protopteridae > Protopterus > Protopterus annectens. The sequence goes on along the minus strand of NC_056743.1, from coordinate 1,648,068,780 downwards.
TTGTGTGTTCCTCATAGAATTTCTGGTTTTCTGGCAAATCACTGGGCTGATCTGAGGAGTGAAGTCAGCAAATAAGGACATATGTTTGAGTTTCAGACTTCAGATCCATCAGAAAATGCACATTAACACAAACCCTGTTACTCTAGCAAATTTATAATTTAATAAGAACAATATTTAAAATCTGTCCCGATTTTTGTACATTTGTCCTCCCATTTTGTCAGGTGTTGCCCAGATTTCTTACTGTAAGAGGTTGAGAGGTATGATGTAGATTGTGTTTTTTTTTTTTTAAAGTTCCGAACTTCATCTTGCATTTGCAATATGGATATTAAAAATGTAATTGTTACTGTCATCCACCACCCACTCATGTTTTGCAGCATAACTGACAATGCGTATAAAGTCATCTGTAAAGCTGTACTGCTATCATCAACAAATCTAAATTGCATGATAGAATTGTTTCTGTGTGTATCTCAGTGTATATCAAAACCCTTTATTTTGAAAATGCAAATCAAATTTGACTGATTTCATGGGTTATGATTTTATGTCACCACAACAGTTTATAAAGAAACTGTTTGCTTTGTTCTGCTTTTAATTTTATTTAAACTGCTTGATAATGAGTCTGTAAGTGGGTGTGATAAACCTGGGTGAGCAATCATTAGGAAAACCAGGTGAGATAGATGTGCAGAATCTAATTAAAGCAGTAAGCAATTTCAGCAAGCTTTGCAGCCTGAGATACTTCTTAATTTACAGCACTCAAAATACTTCCAGCAGCAGAACTGGCACTTAAAACACTGTCACATATTCCCTGAAGCATATCTCTTTACATTTGTTGCAAATGTCTATAAATAACCAACATTTGGGCTTATAAGAAGAGGAAAATGTATGGATGCCCAGTATATATTTACACATTTTATTGAGATTAGCTAACTCAGAAGTGGTTCATTAATATTTGAATTTAATTACCAGGAATATTTTCAGCAGCTGTTTGGGGTCAGTGACCCCAGAATCTAGAAGGGACAAAGTCTAATTTAATAATGAATGAATTGATAATCAGCAAATCCTGCTAAATATGAGTTTAAGTCTTCAGTCAGGTGCAGAAAATGACAGCTGTTAAATAACATTCCATTTTTGCTTCTCCTTACTAATTATGAAATACTAGTTTGATGAATAACATGCAGTTAACATATAAATAAGCAATCACTAACAGTGAGGAAATGTTTCTGTTTGTGAATGCTATGAACATTTTATAGTGCTCATCTTAACCGTTCTATACATTGACTGTGGGCTACATAATATTTGTTTAATTTGTTAAGTGCAACATTCTGCAGAAAAACAATTTATGTTGTTTTGGAATAACAGGGGCAAATGTCAAATTATTTAACAAAAACACTTTTTAAAGTGCGATAATTCACTGTACGGTACCTGTCACTTGGATTTCCCAGTAACGGTACAGCAGATTAAGACAACAAAGGCTAATATTCAGCATGAAGATGACATGAATTAAATGGGACTTGAGCTGCATACAATACGTGTATCGTATTTCTGTCAACAAAAATTTTGAGTGACCTGGACTGCTTTAATTATCGTCGATTTTCATGCTGTATTATTACCCCATTGTAGCTTCACAACTTACTTGCTGTATTAGAATATGTAATCTAAAAAGTGACATGGAAATGTTCCTGCCACTAACTGATGACTATACACCTAATGAGCCCTGAGATTATTTCTCAATAGCAAAGAGCAAAAACGTCCTTAATTGTTTATACAGTGAAGTTACATAGGGAACGTTCTTAGTAACTTGGCTGCTTTTTAAGAGTAGTTTTAAAGTTTAGTATATTCCTGCACAATTCAATATTCATTGAACAGCTCTAGAAACATATAAAGATTCTTTATGTCACAAAGAGGAAACTTCCATGTTTTGGACATCTTTTTAGTTAATTTTTGCAGACTAATAACACTGTTAGTTACAATAGCGGGTTTGCTTTTAAGCATGGTAGCTTGCGTATTTTAATAAAAAACACACTGCCTCGAGTAAAGCATGTATAAACTCTAGCCCTAAGTAGAAGAGGAGAAGGAACATTGGTGCAAGTATGCAAACATATAAATTAAAAAGTTAGACTCTAAAGTGAAACCTCAAGTGAATTTATTGAATACTTTAATACTTTCACATAAAACCTTCTTGCAGACTTCAGGAGATCTACTGCAAATGGCACTGTGCTTTGCTTCAGTATTAAAACTTTTAATTTATACAGCACCAAAAAAATTACACACAGCTATTCGAATACATTAAGAACATATTAAAACTGATATAAATAAACTTAAGAATATATAGAACTATATAAAGAAGGGAAGTTGTTGGTTAAAAATACCTAACACTTTAAAACTATTTGTATTTAAACTTTTATGTTTAAGAATAATAATAATAATAATAATAATAATAATAATAATAATAATAATAATAACCAATATTTATTTGTATTTGTTTACTGAGGGTGTGCAGTTACCAGTATTGCCAATTTCAGGCTCAGCTTTGAGCTACTTTATGAAGATTTTACATCATCCCCAGGATTCAATAAACTTGGAGCCTGCATGGAATTTACGTGTTTGTGCGATAGTGCGCTGCAAATGGCAGTGTGCAATGCATATTAATGCTGCACATTGTGCCTAAGTTAGTTTTCATGGCTGACAACAGTGTTGCCAGCCAGAAAACCATGTAAGTTAATGTGGATGCAATTCTGTATAAATCAAAGCACTTACGTTCCGTGGATTTGCATGGAATGCCAGAATGAATACCAGGGCTTCACAGATAGCTGTGCATCTGTTAGTGAAACATGCCTCCACAAAGGCCAACATAATGCAGGGACATTTAATCAGAAATAGGGACATATTTGTAATAGATGTCACATAGAAATGTGGTAGAATGAAAGTCAAACATACCTGTCTTCATCTCTGAGCAAGATATTTGGACAAAGGCATTCATAATGGGGAGGGGCAAAGGCACAAAAATAGAGACAGATTTTTAATACTACATTTTCAGACTTAGAAAGTTGATGAAATAATGGGTTGTACATCTAAAGAGCATGAAGTTTGAAACTCAAATGTCAGTCTTCATTTTCTGACTTCACTCTACAATGACATGCCAATGATTTGCCAGAAAACAAAAGTTTTATGAGGAAAAGATCACAAACATAAGACAAAAACTGGACATTCTGCACAAATCAGGACAGTTGAGAAGTATGCATGCAAATATATTTAATATTGAGTCACATTAGTCCAGAGATAATCGCAGTGATATGGCAGACAGGCACAAATATATGGAAAACATCTGAACATCCTAGAAATATCTGGACAGTTGAGAGATATGAATGTGAAGTACATTGTACAAACACAATACAGAACAGTGTACCTACAGTGCAGAGTATTGTGATATCCCATTCCTGGCATTCTGTACTGAAGCTATATTAATAATCTGTAAAAGGACATGGGACTGCCTTGTAAAATGATCACTCAGGGAGAGTGTGTGTATTGAATAGGGACACCCAGAGGAATTGTAGGTATGAACACAGAAAAAGAGTACAGGCGAAACTCCCACATGTACAGCAGGTGAGGGCATGTCAATGGAAGACGGTTGTAGCAGCAGCACCAATCACATATTTATATGGTACAGTACAGAATGTACAATGAAATTGTGTTGTCTGTGACTGTCACACAAGGTGACATAACAATGGGGAGAATGCCTGTGCGAGATAAGCATCCTTACATGTTACAACCTCTGGCTGAGAAGAACATTTCACACATAATAGAATCTAATGATTTATTTTTAAATAAAATAAAAAAAACATTACACGATGCGGATAGCATTTTATTAACATCAGATGTTGAATCATTATATACTGTACTTCCACACAATTATTGTATTGGAACAGTGACTGATTTGTACAGGATAGACAAAGTAAACTTTTAGATATGGTGCTTAGCTTCATTTTTTTACATGTAATGGAAATTTTTATGAACAAAAGACTGGTATGGTTATGGGGGCAGCTGTGACCACTAGCCTAGCCAATATAGCCCTAGGCAAGGTGGAAGAAGATTATGTTTTTAACAGAGAATGCATGCAACATATCACAGTGGATCTGTGCTTTATTGATGACATCTTTATCATATGGAAAGGAGACATTGCTAAATTAGAAGAGTTTATCAACTATCTGAATCAAACCACCAGCTTCCTGCAATTCACCTCTTCCCACAGCCTTACCTTGGCAATCTTCTTAGATATGCAGATTACTAAAGACTTGGAACATGCTAAAATGGACACAGATATTTACAGAATATATACCAGAGTAAACCTCCTGCTACATAATAAGAGTCTCCATCCTACCAGAACAAAATATAATGTTGTTAAATCCCAGGGCTACAGGTTGGCCAGGATCACCACAAAAATGGAACCCTTCCTTAAGAACCTAAATGATCTTGAAAATGACTTTTTTGTGAGGGGATACAAAAGCAAATTCACCTGCACTTAACAGTCCTTATAGGAGGATTTTAAAGAAGAAGCTTATGGACAACAAATCTAAAGACAGTTGTATCTTGACTTTTAGTGTTGACTATTACAGAATCATTAATATTATTAGAGATAATTGGGCCATAATTACTGAAAGCTCTTATCTAATGGACATCCTTGGAGAAGATCCTTCCTTTGTTTGTAGGAAAGACAGAAACATCAGGAGTTGAGTTGAAAGCAGGCCCAGACCACTGGATACATGCACCAATAAGTGTGGAGCCAACTGTGTTTTTTGTCAGCTCATACAGGAGGGAAAGATGTTTTTCTGCACTGATTTAAATAAACTGATTAAAATCAAATGCAGGAGGTGGCTGCAACTCAATGCAGGTGGTTTACAGGACAAGCTGCAATGACTGTGAAACATTTTATTTGGGGAAAATGCTCAACAGACTTAAAAGAAGGATCTCGGGCCATCTTTCCGAAATTAAAGCTAAGTGCAAGTATAATGCATTGGCTGAGCAGCTACAGGTTCACAAAGGCCACATTGGTTTTGAATTTCAAATTATTGATCAAGTGGACCTTTTGGAACTGGAAGGAGACATTTCTAATCTTTTAGAAAAATGTGAACTACCATGACAGCTGAAACTGACCTCTTTTAGAAAACCGGGGCTTATTTATTATTGCTCCATAAAAAGGATACTAGAATTCAGAAAACTGCCCCACTGTTTAAAAGACTATTAAACATCTGATATGGGACTAAGTAATGCTGACATTGCACTTTAATATTTTACATGCTAACATTGTTATAAACAAATATCAAACATTGTAAATATTTTACAACAAAAATAACTGACATTGGTACTATGTTCTGATACTTTTACTCATTTAAGCTAAGTGCTTTCTTAGTTATATGCCACACAGATCCTCAGGGCCTTAATGCTTTATTTCTAACATTTTTCACTATCTATATCTAAAATTTTTCACTGTATTTCCACCTTAGCAATTATAACTATGGCTTTCAGCCTACTTAGGTGTTCACTTGTAAATTTATACACATGTTCATTAATATTATGATATGTTTTTTACACACAAACCTGATGAAGTATTTATTTCATATGAAAGTGATCTTTGTTAAAAGTATTTCTGTTTATAAGTTACTAATATTTATTCTGATAGATGTTTAGTGATAGATCTTTTTGTTAGTTAATTAGTTATTCATTTTCTTAGTGAGTTTGTTTCTCAGTTAAAAAACTTTGGATTAGCAGGTTAGCCTTAATAAGCTGTTCTTATATTATATATTTTAATTTATGTCTATCTTTCCAGTTTCAGTTCTAAGGTAGCATGGCCTCAGTTTACAAGGGTAACTTGGTTAAGGGAATGAGTTTAATGCTTTTATTGCTCTTAAAAGAACCACCAGCTGTAACCACTCCTTTGCTCTAAATAACCTGATTGTATATAAATTAATGTTAGTCTTTAATGCTTTATATTATACTCAACTAGGATCACTTGTTTGTGTGTTTGAATAAAAGATATTCCATTTTAACTCAACTGTGGACTACCTACTATTTTATTATTTTGTATTACATATTTTAAAGTTTGGATTTTATTAGTGAACTAGGTGCGTAACATATTTCAAGGAGTGAACTTCACACCTTCCACACTGCAAAATGTCTGCTTGGTTTGTTCATCCTTACATGAAGAATGCAGAGGACATCTATCAGGGATCTGACATACAACTGGGGTAGGGTGCATATTGTGAAGCTGTGCAAACTGATATACCTGAATATGAATGCAATCTCAGCAGAGGTGTCCAGTAAGTGGCCACAGGTAAAGGATCATAGAAAACATTAGAAGAATCAACCACATTCATGGGCAAATCCAAATAATACCACCACTAATCCCATGCCTGAAACAAAACATATGTGATGTGGAGTGACAAGAGATGAGCATGCACACACACACCTGAACAACTATTTTGATACATCCACAGTTTTTGAGGGTCACCGCACACACTGTCCTGGCACTGTAATATCTGCAGGATATGTTAGGAGGGACACTGCTATACCTGTATGCAGCAGTATGGGCAATACAGATTAGTTTCCTTTTGTGCATTGTATATATATATATATATATATATATATATATATATATATATATATATATATATATATATATATAGATCTAGAGAGAGAGAGAGAGTATAATCCATACTGCCACAAATGATATACGTGCCATTAATGCTGTGAAACACCTGTGCATGTTGTGTGTGCACAAGCAGAACAGGTAGCACATATGCATCTGGTGTAACGACTTGATTGGTGTCCCGCACCATCAGACAGTCATGTATATTCCCCAGAAAGAATCCTTAGTATGGCTAATAAGCTGTGTCACAGTGCACTGTGACAAAGGTGATACACTTCAATTACACATCACTGGAAGATGTGTAGGGAGTAACATGAAGAAGGGTGACTTGTACACAGTTATTGGTGTGATGAAGACTGGGAACCATGAAGGTATTATTTATGGCTCTGATGTGCATGTCCTTCATATACCCAGTACTTGTGTTACATTCAACGGAGCAGTCAGCACTGTGCTCATATGCTGGTGAATGTACCACTTACCATCTACCCCAGGACATAGGTCACATACCTATTGGTCTAATTATAGGGAGTGATGTCCACATTATACTTGGGTGGTGTTTGTTTCCTGATTCAACAAATCCATCCATGTTTCTTGTCAATAGAGGTGTTCTCATGGCTGTGGCAAGATTATACTGTTGTCATCATGCATGCTTTCAATGACCTCTTTGAGGACATCTATCAGATGTCATAGACTTGATGTAGCATTAACAGCTCACACAGGTCTGTTGCACACACCTGGAGTATTACCAGTGTACATATAGAAGAGGTCCATGTTGGTCTACCTCACAGTTGAGGAGAGTCAGGATGTCCCTATACATGTATCAGGTGCTGCCCCCCAACTCAGGTGAATGTATGTTTATGTACATCTTTATACAGGAACATAGGCCATGTAGAGGGTGTGTTGAACTGTGTATTCAACTGTATCAGGATGGTGTATGTACTGAGTCATGCCATAGGTGACCTATGATTTTGTCACAGCCTATTGAGTCCCTTTGATAGGCCTGGCTGAAGATAAGACAGTCCATACTGCCTATCTCAATCTGGCCTAGCATTTTGGAAAAATTCCCCATGCAGATATCATTGAGAAAACCTCTAAATTGGGGATTAACCCTTACGTCACTTAATTGTTAACCAATTGGCTCAGTGACAGAACACATCATGGGAAAATTAGTTAATCTATATCAGTAAAGCTGTCACCAGTGACAAACCCCAGGAATCTGTGCTTGGACCTTCAATGTTTGAACTCTATTTCTAGACAGTTCAGTCTAAAGTATATGGCCTTTGGCTTACCATGTTTTCTGATTCTTGCATGTCATGTGTAATCATTGAACCCACCAGTGATGATTACATAGTACTGGAGGAGGTAACAATTACAACTGAATGATGACAAAGATACAGGATCTACAGATAAATGTAGACATGTGTATTTGTAATGTCCATTTGAAAAGTTGGAATTCAGTGTTAATCACAGCATTGGCAATAGTCCTGCTATGCAGAAACCTGGTTATGAAAACACTGGGAACACATGTAGATAGCAATCTGAACTTTCACTACCTAATGTTGACACTGGTACTGAAAGCCTGTGTTGTCCACATTATAGGTCATGCTGTCATATTGAGATCTTAAGATTGTATGGCAACACTGCAGTTAAACCTCATCACAACACTAATAGAGTATAATGGTGTCTTTTTCATGTATCTCACCAGATATATGTAGCAGCTGGAGAGACCACATGGTTTTCACAGCAAAACAGGGCCTACAAACCATGCCGTGATGTATGCGGATATATTAAAAGCCGTGTCACTGTAATCTTTTTTGTATAGGATGAGATGACTTCTGCCTGTCCTCCAGGTCAGTCTCTGACCCTACCCTGGTGGGAGTATTGCACATCCAAAAATATGATATAACTGATGATATCAGCAGTGCCTGTTGAGGAAAATATAACAGTGTCCTACATGCTGGTGTAAAATACTTTCTGTAATATCAAGTAACAGCTCACAAACACACACATGGTTAATTGCAGTGAGAATAGAATCCCACCCTGAGTACACAGACTACAGAACACAGTACTTTACCCAAGAATCACAACTCAAATCTGATTTGAAGTGTGTCAGACAAGACTTTATAGCTGATGACATCGGCAGTGTCTGTTGAGGAGAATATAACAGTGCCCCACATGCTGGTATATAATTCTCTCTGTAATGACAAACAACAACTTACATACACAAACACCCACACACACACACACACACACACACACACACACACACACACACACACACTTGACTACATTGAGAATAGACTCCTTACCTAAGTACACAGACTACAGAACACAGTATTTTATGCACGCACCACAGCACAAGTCTGAATTTTGCAAGGCTGCAGGCCAGCTTATAGTGGATGACATCAGCAGTGCATGTTGGAGAGAAGAATTTGGGAGGTATTCATGAAATGGATGTGTAGGCATGTGCAAGCAGCAAAATGCTGCCAATCTATGGGATTGGAGCAGTAACTTTAGGATACACACTTCTGTTCTTCTGGCCAGACAGGGATGCAACCACGCAAACACACATGCTAACTTGACTGCAGCGAGACCAGTGCCCATACCTAAGTACACAGAATACAGAACACAGTAGATTATGCAAGCACCACGGCACAAGTCTGACTTTTACAAGACTGCAGGTGAACTTATAATATATGATATCAGCAAGCAATGTGGGAGACAAAATGTTGGGAGACCTGCATATGCTCATAGCTTCATATGCTCATAGGAGGCTACTAGCCTCATGGTCCTATGGTGTTTAGAAGCCTAGCTGTGTAAAAACATAAGTACCCTTATTGAGCATATTTGGATAGTCATTGTTAGCACAGCGATTTTGTGAGCAGCACCAACTAGCACAATCTATGAGGGACATACAACCCAACCCAGAGGTGACTTTACAATCACACAACCAGTAGTCAAGGTTGCGTTTTGCCAGGATCATTGAGAAAGCACTGATTCATATGAAGTGGGAGCCTATTACAGAGGAGGTTGAGAGGAGTTAGAGTCATTGGGGGATATATCAGTCTCTCTAGCATGTTCAGTTTATGTCACATTATTCTTGTCCCATTTGATTTGCAGATGTCCAACATTTCCAGTACAGCAGGATCTGAGATTGCTCTGTAGGACAGCCATAGGTCACCTCTCAGCAGTCTGCAAGATACTGATTACACTGACAGGTCTTTCAGTTTTTCCATGTATGTCATATTTGTAGGCCCTGGAGTAACCTGGGCACATTCCTGTATTTTCTCCAATTAATGAAGGTGTCTGGTGAGGTACAGACAGAAGGGAGCATTGTACTCAATTAGTGGTCTGTTAAGGGTAGAGTACAGCAGAGGTATGACCACCTTGGTCTTGGATGCAATGTCCATATGCATGATGTGTGCAATGCAGAATGTGTGTGTCACCACTATGGACACATAGCAATGAAAGTGTAGATTGCTATCAACATGTGTTCCCAAGTCTTGCAGAACTGTGTTTGAGCTTAGAGTGGTGCGATGTATATCATAATTAGCAGGTGTGCCTCATTGCCAAATGGGACAATGAGCCATTTTATGCTTTAAGATTCAGTCTGTGAGTTTGGCACCAATCATTTGTGTGTGGCAGCCTGTGCTGTAATATGTTACCATTATTGGGTGACTCTACTAGTATATCCACTTGCCAGTCATCTGCAAACTTGGTATATCACATGCCATCTACCATTGCCTGTACTTCAGAGAAGTAGTTTGCTAACAGTTGAAGGCCCAGCACATATACTTGTGGTATTCTAATGATAACTGGCTACTGGTTGAGGTGCAGTCCCTAACCTTGAGAGTGTGATTAATGCCAGTAAGTCAGTTGACTATCCATGTACTACTGTATGCCTTAATTTCCACATGGGAAATCTTCACTATGATGCATGAATGGGGGAATATTGTCAAAGGCCTTGGAAAAGGAAACACAGGTGGTTTGCCCTGTTATCCGCCATCCAGGTCTGTGGAGTCAGTATCCAAGAAGTCCACAAGGTTCAATGAGCAACATCTAGCCTTGACAAAAACAACATAATCAGGGTCAAGTGTGTTGAAGTTCACCTTTAGGGTCAAGTGTATTGAATGTCACCTATGTTCTTGTGGATATGGTCCATGCTTATTCCTTCCCTACCATTGCAGATATGTCTTTTTTAGGCACATGGGGTCAAAAGTTGTAGCTCTGCATGTTACCGGATTGATATGTATTGCATAGTACACAACATTTGATATTACATTTTGTACATTGGTTATATATGTGTGGAAACAGTACTGAAACATCAGGGTTGCAGTGCTGGGGGTGGGTGGCAACAGATGGATGTATTGCAAATATGTGACATATTGTTAGATAGGGCTCTCCATTTTTAATGTTTACACATGTAATTTCATGTCATACATAGAGAATGGACAGTAAATAGCAGTAATACAGCATAATATGTATATTTCCATAGTGAGGTGAGCAGCAGTTTTGTGCGCAAGTTAGCAAAGTATGTATGCATGCGAGATACATATGTTTGCTCGTAAATAAGCAATGCAGTCAGACAGTTTGTATTGAGTCTATGAAATACACTTGCTGCTTAACTGACTCTGTGGCAGCTTATTTTAATGCATTGATGGATTCTTTGTTGGGACCAGATGGTACTCTGTTTGAATACCAGTGTATCTCAGATTTAAATACATCTCCGCCATATCTAATACATAAAAATACATTACCACCATTCCCTGTTATCTTGCTTTGGTTCACAATGTAAACTTTCAGGCAAAAATGCCTTAAAGAGGTGAAATAGGTAGATAGGATAGTTTTGAAATGGAGAACAGGTAAGGGGAAGAACAAAGGGAAAGCAGGGCAGGAATGTGCAAGAAAAAATAGTGCAGAACCATAGCTATCCATTTCTATAGCAGTGTAAAGTGAACTTATGTGGAAAATATTAACTGAATTTAAACTGTCATCTCCAGAGAGAGTGGTGATCACAACACAATTATGCTGTATAGACAGTTGGAGTGAATTGTGTCATGACGACATGCAGAATGTGAGTTATGTATGGGATGATTTTTTTTTTTTTTTTTTGTAATGAGAGAATGTTGGGGAAGGGATGTAGGAATGTCTGAGTGAAGTAAGTTGGATAGGTGAGGAAGCAAAGGCAGACAAACAAGACAAACAAGACAAGAGACAGGAACAGTGATGTATACAAAATGTTGGGGGGTGCCATGATTAGGGTAGGGGTGGGGACAACCCCAACTCATGGTTGTAAAGCTGGGTGACAGTGAGAAGTGAGTCCTCACCCACTGGTCTATCATCACTCACCTCACCCCACCACTGGCTGGAGTGCTTGACATCTCCTTCTCCTTGTTCTGATGTGTTGCAAAATGAAGGAGAGCAACCACTCCAGCTGGCATAGGTGTGGTCCAGCAGTGTGGAACACAACCCTACACACCATCCCTGGCAATTCAGTAGAGGTGATAAAATCATGACCTCTGCTACTGTTCCCAGAGGGTGTCACTGGACCAGCTTCCAGGGCAGGACTACCTACAGGGGCAGCTAGTGCAGGGTTATCAGTGGTGGTGCTGCCAGGCTGGCTCCCAGACATGCTGGGCAACTGTGCTGGAGCTGGTGGAGAGGTGGCAGGAGGATCCTGCGGGGCAGGCTCACCCTGCTGGGCTTTGGGCAATTAGTGATGTGGTACACCTGAATGACATGAACAGCATTTTTACGACACATAAAAAAAACAAACAAAAAATAAATAAATGTAAAACAAAAAAGAGAGATAAAGATTTGGGTGAAAGAAAAAAAACAAAGAGATAATATTAGTACCTTCATATGTCACATACAATTCATTGATACAATTATTTGACTCTATTATCTTAACTTTTACTTTTAAAACTACCAACTCCTACCAGATAACTTAGCTCCAAACAGATGCACACTATACTATAGATTGCAGCAAGTACTCTTTGACATGTGCATGTATTGCACATATGCGTGTTTCAGTTATATAGATTACAGTTTACAAAAGTGCATTTCTGCCACTGGTATAGAGTTTTGGAAGCTGCAGTGGTGGTGCTGTGGTAGCATTGTCGCCTTACAGTAAAACATTGTCCTGTTTGATTCTCAGCTAGAGCGCTATCTGTGTGGAGACATGCGTGAATGGGCATACCTTTGTTGAAGGTTGTGCGTCAGTGCTGGCAACTCGGCACGTAAAAATCCACTGCCAATCATTAGCAGACCGGAGTTCCGTTGTGGCGACCCCCTAAAGCCAAAAGATGCAAGATAATGGAAGAATTAATGGTATTGTATATTTGGGAAGTGTGGTATTTGAACCCACAACCTCTGACTAAAGTCTAATATTGTACTCTTGGTTTGTGCTACAGGCTAATGCATGCATACTTGCTTTTACAGTTGAGATATGTATGCTCAATTAGATAGAGCTCTATAAAATACCAAAAAAAACTAGCTTTAACTTTTAATGCTACAATAATACTACTCTTCTTCTGCATATTTACCACATGCCTCACTCATCCTGGCCAATCTACCCCCATGGGCTTGGACATTTACCTCACAATCACTGGAAGCTGTGGGAAAAACAGAACAGAACAGAATACCATTATGAAAACCTGTCTTGACTATATTCAGTTTTTAAATCTTGCAAGTACTCTGGGTAGTTGATACTTACTCAAGTGTGGGATGTCCACAGTCCTAAATTCCCTGATCCAATGGTGGAGGGCACTGTGGTTCTTAACTAGGAGTCCGATAAAAATCTTCAGCTCTTGGACACCCATCTCTGTGCCCTAAACCTGACACCTTTCCCACAAATGCCTACCTTGTCTGCCCTGGATCTAGAGCAATAGAGAATGATGATTTCCCACTAGTTTCAGCCATCGAGTTTACTGGGAGTGCACACACTGTTTGAAAATGTTGCTCTACACTTACCATCACATAAACACAGTTGTCAGCAGTGAGCACCTCCAAGCACTGCATTTGTGAGATGGTAGTGGAGCACAGCAGTGGCAAGCAGTGAGGCATTACATAACTGCAGTTGCAATGTCAAGGTTACTGGATGTACAGACAGTTGTGTATGTGTGTTAGGCAAATGTGAAGGCCATGTCAGTCCAGATAACAGAAGCATGCTTACAGGAATATAGTACACAGTATACCCTTAGTCATGTCTATATTAGAACATCGAAGTTTCAGAAGTTCGAATGTTCTAATATCGACCCCTATTCAGCGAAACCTGAAAACATCGAAAATTCAGAACTGCAAATTTTTTCCTAGGGAAAAAAAATTTGCTGTTCCAAAACACATGCACACAACACAAGCACACCTAACAAACAGGAATCCACACACATACACCTAAAATCTTACATCTAACCCTACACTAAACTGTACTAACACCACTATCTACCCACTTACATTAACCCAAACCCTAACCCTATGGTCCGTCACTATCGCACACACACCTCACTTGCGCCCTAACTCACCTACCCCGCCCTAACCCTCGCTTCCACACATTCGCACACTTACCTGACCCGTGCCCTAACCCTAACTCACCTAACCCACCCTAACCCTCATGTCCACACAATCGCACACTTACCTGAACCTGACCCACAACTTTCCACCACAGTGCTGAAAATAGCGAAGCGACAGGAATGGACAACCAAATTCTTTTCCTAGGAACAAATTTGTTTTTCTGTAACTTCTCTATTTTCAGCTTTCGCTGAATAGGGGTCGATATTAGAACATTCGAAGTTCTGAAACTTTGATGTTCTAATATAGACCCCCTAGTCATATATGTGATAATAAATGTGATAATACAGCGAGATATATACATAAATAACTGACACAATACTAGTGCCTCAGCCCTCAAACGTATAATTAATATGAGCTACACTATGTCAAGTGTCATAAGTGAGACTGACTATAATGGGAAGTGGAGCAACAGTAAAACTGTATGGAATACCCTGTATTCATACCCAGAACCATGTGCATGGCAGTCCTCATCTTACACCTGTTGCCACAAGAAGTTTGAGAAAATACTTTTCTATGTTTCAGTTCATTGTTATAAACTGCAATATGAAACTGTCAAGGTTGCATAAACTCACAAATTGAAACACAGAGAAAAAGCTTCTGGAAACAAACTGTAGCCAACAAGAACTGATTTATTCAGTAAAACAATAAAATGAAGCACTTTTTATTTGATCAGTGATACAAACTTCATCAGACATACATTCATTTGTTTTCTTGCCCTCTTTAAATCAAAAAACAATCATGTGATGTCAATAATTTGAATAATTCATTGATTAATTTGTTCTTAAAGAACTATATGGGAAAACCATAACAACAGCCACTCAGTACTATCATAAAACTAAACTACCACCAAATATATATAATATCTATAACCTAAATCTACAATTATACATAAACATATGAATCTGTTTATCTAGTTAGATTTTTAATGTTTCCACACTTCAAATGTAAGAATGTATGTTTCAAATGAATCTGTATAGTACAGCCATCGGATATATCAAAGTTAACTTTGTTGATCATGCTTGATACTGAATGTACATATTTGTAAACTGTACTATATACTGTACCTTTTATACTTTTGTATCCTTACTGTTTTATGTTTTATGTATTATGGAGCTTTTCTCCCCGGGCCTCCACTGAAAACAGGCACAAAAGGGCCCAGTGGACTTCCCTGGTAATCACACTGAAATAAATAAATACATAAAAATTTTTAGTTTAAGAAAACATGGAATGGAACAACTCTCTTTAGAACCAGGGTACATACAGGCATTGGTTCGTAGAATCCATAATAATTCTAGTTTTTCAAGTAAGATGTTAATAGGACCCTCTCCCTTCTGTGTTTACTTGGTCTATTACCTTGAATCTGAAATTTTGTATTGGGCATTCATTAATATGCCTTACTAATGCATTTTCCAGTTTGTTTTTATTTATACAATATAGGTGTTCATATATCCGTTCTTTTAGTTTCCATTTGGTTTTTCCGATGTAAAATGTTGGACAGGACTGGCATTGAGCTAGGTATACTACTAATTTAGAATTACAGTTAAATTTTTTCTTTAAGTAGTATGTATTATGTCAGATGTGCCATTTACTACCTGTCTCTATATGCTTGCAATAGTTACACATTTCACATTTGAACATCCCAATATTCTGTGTCAAACACACTAGTGGGCTTTCTATGTAATTTTTTTATGCTAGGTCCCCTCCTGAAAATAATGGTTGGTTGTTCACCTATTTTCTGTATAATTTCCCTCTCAGAACTCATTAACAATCAGTTTTTCTGTAAAATTATTTTGATTTCACTTGCTTGTAAACTGTAAGTGGTGATAAAACTAGAATTGCAGGTAACAACTATGTTAGTCCTGTTCTCACCATTACTGTTTAAAACATTGGCATTATGTGTTTCCAGTACTGTTAATGATGTAGACAGCTCTTTGGATGTACTTCTAATTAATTCTGTCTTTAAAATTGGTTGATATAGACCTGAGTTCCTTTTATTTTGAACTTCCTTAATCAAGTCTGTTAGTAGGCCATTTGGATAGCCTATTTTTAAGAACATGGATTTCAAGTTTGTACACTCATTTTCAAAATCATTTCCTAAGGTAATCATTCTTGCAGCTCTTACCAGTTGTCCCTTAATAACTGATTTTTTTCTGTTGGTAAGGGTGAGAACTGGCAAAGTGCAAGAAGGTGTTTGAGTATGTTGATTTTCTATGTATCTTTGCTATGTAAACTAACAGACTTCTATCCCTTGTCATGTCTACATCTAAATATGTTATAATTTCTGTGTTGAAGTTAGTAAAGAATAAAAATCCTATTGTATCATTTAAATATTGTATTAACTTCTCAGCATCTTTAGAATCTCCCTTCAAAATAATAAAAATATCATCCAGAAATTGGGTGTAGTAATGGATTTTGGTTCTGATATTCGTCTTGCTAAAATGTGTTCATTTTCCCAGTCTGCTAATACCATGTTCGCAAAACTAGCACCACAGGGGGAATCCATTGCTACCCCAATTTTCTGTAAGTAAATTTCATTATCAAATGAAACAAAACTGTAAGATAGAATAATGTCCAAAAGTTCTTCGACAAGTTTAACTTCTTCTCTGGTCCCCCCCCCCTTTTCCTCATATGTGCTGACACCCATTCTATTCCCTCTAAGTGGGATATTGAGGTGTATAAGTCTTTAATGTCTATGGTGAAGAAATAGTAATTTTTATTAAATGCTAAGTTGTTTAGGTCTTCTAAAAACATCCAGGAGTCAAGGCATATTTGTTTTTCTTTTATAATGTATTTCTTGAGTGTTAAATCTACTACCTTTGCGCTTGCATATTTAATAGACTGTCTTGCGTCTACCAATACCGGAGGGGGTTATCTATACTTTTGTGTAATTTAGGTAACCCAAATACTCTAGGTATTCTTGGGTATAATATGGTCATGTAGTTAAATGTGTGGATGTCTACTATGGACTGGATGAATATGCCATTAAAGTGAAAATTCACTAGTCTGTAAGCTGCATTTGGTTCATTAATACTTATTTTTTACATATGTACGCTCAATTAATAATGCTTTCATCTTAGAGTTATATTTGTCGATATCCATGACCACAAGTCCTCCCCCCTTATCTGGTTTCATTACTCTAATGGGGAGGTGTCTGTAGTCATTCAACATCTTAAGTTCATTTCTGTCCCCATTTTTCACTTTTTTCACACTATTGTTGTTTAACATACGTATGTCCAGTTCACAAACTTTTTCAAACGACATTTGAGTTGGGTGGGTTGGTGGATTAAATAAACTAGGGATTCTTAAATTTGTAAACATACTTTGTGAATTCCCTAATAACATTGTCAAATTCAGTTTCCTAACGAAACATTTCAGATCTAGTAAGGTATTTGCTACATCCATCTGACGTGCAGGCACAAAAGATAGACCTTTAGACATTAACTCAATCCATTCTTTTTCAGTTCTTATGTCTGCAATATCACAACAGTAAAACAAAGGTTGCACACCCTGTACTAGAACCTAGGACCATCTATATTCCAGCCCTATACTTACATCTACTGCCACAGAACTAGTTATATGACATTTCCTATTTTACTAATCATTCTTTAGGTCTCCCTATTAACTGCTGCACAATGTCGCTTAGCCTATGTGCATGATGCTCAGTAGTATTAATTGAATGCATCCAGATTCTATTTTTGGCTGTCTGGGTCCTGTCTGGTCAGTTGTCCAGTTTGTACAGTATCACACTTCATACAAACCAGATAAGCACAGCCAAATCCGACATTCATTTTTCTTTGGTTCCCATGTTTGCACTAGGCAGTATATCACACAAACAGTGCCCCCCCCCACAAACAAAAATAAAGAAAAAAACGTAAAAAAAAAAGGGAGAGGTGCTTGAAATAAGGAAAGGTAGTCTATGGCACACACACTAGAAAATGTTAGTGCACATGAGATATTTGTACATTGGTCTGGATTTAAGCTCTCAGTCCAATGCACCTTCAGAACACAGGATGGGTGCCTTATCCTTTTTGCCACACAAACAGCTTTGCAGCAAAGAACTGAACTTAATCTGCACACAGCCAACTCCAACAGCGTCTATAGTGGTATCAAGCCATAACAGTGTTATTTGTGCATGTATTAGTTTTGGATGTAGTGTACCTAGTAATCAAACAACTTGTCATGACTATTGCTTGAAAATGTAAAGCTCTGTCTTACATTTCTGTGCTTGTTGGCCATTCTTTATTTATCTGAGCAATAATCTGAGACATGCAGTGTGCAAGCCATTCTTTATCTTTGACCTTAAAATGTGTGAGAATATTAAATGGAAATAATATCATATGCAGTTGCCAACAAATGAAGGGCAGGTTGGGTGTTAAGGAATACAACCTGTGAATTGTGTGCTGCTTACTTGCATTTCCACCCATACATCTAATACTTTGTAGATCTAACCTGATATACCCAGTGGAAGAAAGACAGCCTGAAGTGCTGTTGTGTTTTCCTTCTCACAAACACTAATCCTTCACAGAAACAATCCATTAAAACAAACAATGAGGCCATGTCTGCACTATGTTTACATTTACTACATGGATCCATTTTTTTGGATTCATACCTTATTTGCATATTCACCATGTTAACAGCCCTGAATCTATACCAAATAAAAATGCAACCATGTAGCTAGGCAAACTGATGGTGAGGAGACTTGTTTATGCTGGGAAGACTGCAGATAATGCTATTTATTCAGGATATATCTGTACAGAGGATTAGTGAACTTTCAGAAGGTATGCTTCCATTTTGTCTGCTACATACTGCATATGCAGGAATGTAGTTAAGAAAAATCTGAAGGAAAGGCTTTTATACTTTTATCCATATGCATTAGTTAGAAGTGTACTGATGACATGGGCATGTTTTCCAAGTCATTTCAGAGGTATACATGATTATCAATACATGAAAATGGAATGCTTTGTAATAAATATATACAAACATTTCAGGGACATTTCCTTTGATAGCACTTTTAGCATTTCAAAGGTGGTAGGTTAGGAAAATGTGTCATTTTCCTTTTCTTTTTGGAGGGTGCAAAGATGAGTTAATATTATGGCATAAACAAGGATAGGATGGTCTTGTTATTCTCCTTGTTTTGCATCCTGCATGCTGTTCCAATTTCACATCTCTAGACTGTTTTATGTTTCTCCAGTGGGTAATACTGAGTGGATACCTTTTCTGTTTGTTCTGTAAACAGTTATTTAGTAGTTATGTGATGCTTACGTGTATTATCCATCTGTTGCCTTTTAGGACACCTAGGGGTATGCCACCCAGGCATGTAAATCCTCAGAGACAAACCCTTCCCAGATGCTGAGAACCAGGTGATTGTGGATGACTTTAGGCAACATGGTACTTTTCTGCTAGAAAGTGGACTGGGACATATGGCATGTAGGCTGGAAATATGGCACCAGATACTAGCTCATGTGAATGCCGTGCATGGCCATGGCAGGATATATGAGCAGGTGTGCCACAGGGCCACTGATATGATCACATCTGCATGGAGGAGAGCAGCTGCAGTGGGCCATGGCCAGATAGTTACCAGAGCAAGGCCTGCTAGGGAACTACCACTAATACCCATAAAGAGTTTCTGGCCAATATCAGTGATCCAGACAGCTCCCAGGAGAGTGCTTTACAGCATGTGCTGGATGTTAGAGCAGCAGTTTCAGAGGCAGCAAGCATATCCCAGGAGGAACTTCCAGGTAGGGTTTTTTTTATATATGAACAGTTGAATACTGTTATATAGTAAAACAAATGAAATCAAGAATTTACTTCTGTGTCCCATCTCTTTTTTGGGGAAAAGGGGTTGAAGATTTCTACAATTATTAGCTTAGGTGGGAGTTGTCAGCCACATTGTTGTTGAAAGTATAGTTAATGGACATATAAAGGGGTAAAAGTATTACCACCAGTGTTACTGTTAATTGTGATGATGTTGCTCTTACCTCCTGCTTAACTTCTTCCAGGGCTGTCTGGATTACATAGGGGGATCTCTTCTGCAGATGGTAAGCCAAATATGTTTATGTCAGTACCGCTGAACAATTTAAAGAAAGGTTTTAGTGTGTGCTATTTATTTCATGCCTATAGTCTATTGCTGTACTGTCTGCAATAGTGGCAGCACTTTTACTTTGTTAGTATATATTGCAGTATAGTAGTGTAGGCATTCATTTATTCCTGTGTTTGTTGCTTTTTATCACAGATGCTCATGACAGTAGGAGTGTGGGCCCTCTGTCACCTGATGTCAGTGTATCAGCAGACTCTGATGGTGATGGTGGCCAAACTGAGGCACAATCTGGGAGTACAGAGGTTGAATCTGACACTGAGGTTGACATACTACCATCCCATGTAATTCCATCAGACACATCCAGTAGGCCTTTGCCTACCCATTCCAGTGAGGCCACAGATATTGGACAAGTGGAGGGTGAGGCCATTGATGAGGGAACTGTGGCTGATGTAGCTTCAGTGCCTGTTGAGTCCAGCTGGAGCCAAAGTGTTGGCAAGGTGCTATGCAGGAGTGTTGATAGGGGTGCTCAGAGGCGGCCTGCTGTCCCTCCACCACCTGGTGCAGGTGTCTCTTCCTGTGCCACTCAATGTATATTTAGGGCCATCATGAAGGCATGGGCAGATTCCTATAGGTGCTCCAGCAAATGCTCAGGGTTGTAGATGTGACACAGACTGACATGCATGTCTGCCTCCACCATGTTGCCAATTCAGTGGAGTGAATGAATGACACATTGGAATGAGCAATGTCTGTGATGAAACAGCTGCTGGGAGGGAAATGGTATTCACATGGGCATACGTCAGCCACATCATCTGCTGTCAGCCAATGTGGCCATGCCCCATCACACTCTGATAGTGGCAGTACTTCCACTGCTCCACCAGTGAGTGTGCTGTCCACACCAAGACATGGCAGGACATGGGGTCATAGTCCTGGGTGTGCCCGTGAAGTGAACTCATCCACAGTCACTTTCAGGTAGCAGCACTGCATATAACTGTGAGTATGGACATACCAATTCATCTCCTGGCAGAGTTTACACATCCATTTCATGCAGGCCTACTAACATTTTGTCTCCCACATGGCATATTTATGTCATCTGCTATACGTCAACCTGCAGTCTTCTAAAAGTCAGACTTGTGTAGTGGTGCTTGCATAAATTATTGAGTTCTCTAGCCTGTTTACTTAGATAGAAGGGGGTTCTGTTGTCACTGCAGTCAGCTTTATGTGTCTTACCAGAAGAGCATGCGTGTATCCTGCAGTTACCATCCCAATCCCTTGAATTAGCAGTATTTTGATACTTGTGCATGGCTACAGATCCATTTCAGGCTGGCCTCCCAATGCCTTTTCTCCAACATGAACTGCTGATGTCATCCACTATAAGATGACTACAGCCATATAAAAGTCAGACTTGAGGTATGGTGTTTGTATAAAGCATTATGTTCTGTAGTCTTTGTATTTCAATAGATAGGGGATCTATTCTCACTGTAGTCAACTCTGTGGGTGAGACTAGCCAAACATGTAAGCATGTATTCTGCAGTTACTGTCCCAATTCAAAGAATTGAGAGTATTTTGATACTTGCACATGGCTACATATCCATTTCAGGCAGGCCTCCCAACTTCTTCTCTCCAACATGCACTGCTAATGTCATCCACTATAAGTTCTTAAAAAACAAACTTGTCAAGAAAGTCACAGGCAAACTCCAACCGATGTGTTAGTTGCTTTTAATCAATGCACACTTTCGTTTGGCTCCCTGGCCAAACTTCCTCAGACTTAAAAAAGTTTCATCTAAAAACTTTCCAATAAAATATAACATAGCAAAGTCACATGCTTCAACACCACCAATGGTAGTGCACAGCCCTCACATTAATCAACACAATAATTGTTAGCACCTATCCACCCTTTACAAGCATCCATTACATGCCTAAGAACAAACAGTGGGCAGATAAATCTAATCTCACATTCACATATTTTAAAAACCCTGTTAGATTAGGCATTTAAAAATGCAAGATACATCTGGCAACAGTAAATCAAGTGTGGATGGAATCACTACTTGAAATAAATCCTATAAGAGTTTAACATATCAAGCAGAGGGAGACAAATCCCTTACATAGGTACTTTAATACATAATGTGCCGAATGTTATACCAATGTGATAGTTTGTTTGTGTTTATAAAATTTCAACAAGAAGGTGGCATTTTCCCATCCTTAAATTACTTATTCAAAGGATTTGTCTTCCTCTGATTGATATGTCAACTCTTATCTGTCATCTGTGAACTTCATTAGCCCGAGGCCTTCTGTGTTAGCCTATACTTCAGAGAAATAGATACCAAGCAGGAGAAGTCCCAGGACTGAACCCTCTGGTACTCCATTTGTCACTGGTTTTAAGTCAGATTTGGAGCCTGCAACTTTTACAGTGTGGGTTCTGTCAGTGAGCCAGTTAGCAACCCACCATGTGACATAGGGAATTATACCTAGTTTAGTGAGTTTAGCTATAATTCCAGAATAGAGGATGGTGTCAAAAGCCTTGGCAAGGTCAAGATCAAAACCACCTTACCCTCATCTATGGCTTTGCTGACTGCCTCAAAGAAGTCGATCAGGTTCAGTAGGCATGATCTGCCTTTCACAAACCCAAACTGGGTCGAGTCCAGAGTTTGGGGTTTACCAATGTCTTTGTTTATGAGTTCCATGATGATACGTTCCATGGCCTTGCAGACCAGGCTCATCAGGCTAATAGGGTGATAGTTTCCAGGATCAGTGGTGGCTCCTCCTTTGTGGAGTGGGATAACTGTTGCTGTGTGCCATTTTTGGGCACAAAGCCTGACGTGAAACTATGATTGAACATGGTGCTTAAGTGGGGAGCCAGTTCATTCTGATGTTTGTGTAAAACTCAGCCTAGGATGTTGTCCGGTCCCATGGATGCTGTGTTTTTGGTTTTAGATAGTGCAGCTTTTACCTGCATAGATGTTATTACAGGGACATTCTTCTTGTATAGATATGGGCCCTTTAGGGGGTGAGAGGGGGGTAAAGTTAGCCCTGAACCTATCTGCTAGGATGTTGGCAATATCAGTTGGCTCTGTAATTTTCATGCCATTGTGCTGTAACTCAGATCTGGCTGTTGCCATTCAGATTCTTGACATAGCTATAGAATGCTTTGTGAATGCCCTTAGAATCAGTGGCGATTTTGTTTTCGTAGCTAGCTTTGGAGGATCTTATAAGTGATCTCAGCTTCTTACTGAGGCTGACCAGGGAGCTGCTCCACTCATGGGATTTTACGCTCTTTTGCAAGAGTTTCTTTCTTCTGTTGTAGAGTTTGTTTATGGCAGGGGACCACCAGATTGGCTTCCTTTTTTAGAGGATAGCATCTTGGTTATGTTTAGGATAGCACAATCCATGCACTCATATATGTGCTTATAGAGTGCATTTGTGTATAATTCAGCAATCATAACTGTATTGTCCATCTGCATGGGTATCATGAAGTTTGCCAATTCTGTCTTAAGAAGCATGAAGTTGGCTTTGGAGAAATTTTTTACCATGGTTTTCTTAATGGTGGGTGGGGTGGGATGCGGATATCTAGGGTGGTTAGCTTATGGTCAGATCTGAGCAAGGAGTTGACTTCAGATGTAGAACACCATTCACTCATGTTGGTGATGACTAGGTCTAGGATATTGTTGTCCCTGGTGGGGTGTGGAAAAGTTGATCCACAGCACTGGAATTTATGAACTCCAGAAAGCGTTGAGCAAAGGAGTTGGTACATGAGTAATTTTACCAGGTAATGGTGGGGTAGTGGAAATCGCCCATTATTAAGGTGTTTGGTTGAACCCTAATATTTTCCAGTATATCAAGAAAAGAGGAGTGGGAATCCTTGGGAATGGTGGGGGATCTGCAGCAAGCTACAATTTGGATTGCAGTTTTGCCCAGAGTTAGTTGCACTTGGATACCCGTGGATGCATTATGCTGTGCAACTAGCCTGGAGGTGTGGATATCCTTAATGAATATGGACACACCTCCACCTTTGGTGTTCTGGTCCAGGTTAGATGGCCGAAAAGTGTGGTATGAGTTACAGCCTGGTAATGCATGGGTGCTCTCTAGAGCCTTGAACCAGGTCTCAGTCACTGCACAGATATCGATGTTCTCCATTTTAAGGAGAGGCTCAAGTGAGTGCATTTTGAGATTTAGACTTCTAGCATTGAGTAGCATTATCTTCAGTTTTTGCTTGCCTGTCCCTGTTATGGTGGTGAATTTGTCATTTGAACCCTGCCTAAAAAAGGTACTATAGGGGTGGCAAGAGCCTTAGCCAGTATCCAGAATCCCAGGGGTGACAGTTTCAGGCCATCTCTGGCAAAGCATCATGGTCTGTTGACAATGTCATCCCAGGCAGACAGATACTGGATCCCCTTAGAATGACACCAGAAGCTTAGCCAATTGTTGAAGTTAATCATTTTGTCCTTATACTGTGTTATCATTCTGGGTGATGGCAGGATGCTACATAGGGCTAGGGTCATACCTGCCTGGGCTACAAGATCGGAGAGCTCTTCCATATCTCTTTTCATGTAGTCCAGGGAGATACGTCTCAGGTCGTTCACACCAACAACAATGACAGAGTCATATTTGTACTTTTTGTGGAAAGACCTGAGTGCATGGGTTATGTGGCAGATCCTGGCACCTGACAGGCAGCTGACTGTAACCTTCTCCTTGTTTAGCCTGGTGAGTAGGACATCAGTGTGCCTGATTATAGAATCACCTATGACTATTGTGTTGGGTACATTGGTTTGCCTTATGGGCTGTGGTTTATTGGCACACTGAGTCTGTGGGCTATGTGTCATTTGGGTTGTGTTGGGGGGTGGAGGTTGCTTACGTTTATGCTTTGGAGGTCTCTGTTGCTTGGGCAGATAATTATTGAGAGACTCTGTGAATGGTTTTGCATTTCTATGTGTGGATTTTGGTGGCATAGGTTTAGTGGGACTATGTGATGAGTGTGGTGTGGTGCAAGTGTTTACCCTCTCCTCTTGACTGTCAGATTCATTCTTGGTTGGAGAGAGCTTTACCTCCAGTTTGGCTAGATAAGTGCATCTCTCACAGGTTGTGGTGTTGGGTGGTAGGAGGAGAGGATTGTCTGTGTAAATGAGGCAATTGCTACATTGCCTCAAGATGCCCAGATTCATCAGATAGACAGAACACTGGGAGTTGACCCTTGGACATGCCTGAATAAAAAACTACTTTCCTATAGACAAGTGAGGAAAGTGAGTATAAGAGCTGTTTTTCTCTGAGCAAGTGAGGAAAGTAAGTACAAAAACTGTTTTCATTTAGGTAAAGAGGAAGGTTGAGTGCTCTAGTAATTTGTAGCTTATTTAGTGCTGACAACAAGTTCTGAGCACGAATAGGCAAATTCAATTGCTAAAACTAAAAATCTGTACCTGGATCTTGAGGTAGATATGCTACCTAGTGCTTACCACTCCCACTGATAAACTAGAATGCTTCCCTCCAACACAGAATGGCTTAGGGGGCTCAGAAGCTTATAAACAGTCCTGGATGCAGCCAATCTGTATCTGGGCTAGACTAGTTACAGGAAAGGTGGGAAACAAGTGCAAATGTGGGCTTTTAAACCAGAAAGTTGAAAGATATGGAAAAACTGCCAAATGGCCAATAAACTACACTTTCTGGGCCAGAAACCACTCTTGTGGTAGATAGGCTATACTCTAGAATAAGCTAGCCATCTATGTCAAGCAAAATTCCTCATTAGCACTCCTCAAGAAAAATCTTGATGAGTGGATGGGAAATAGGAAATACACCCCGGGGATCACTTCTGTGGCTCTGATTAACAGGGGCACAGGAAATTAACTTTCTTGGGTGCATAAGCCAGGGAACCTTGTTGGCTAGGCTTACTTAGGCCCTTGGCCCGATAGCCTAGTACCTACCTATGAGCCTATGAACCTATTATGTCATCAGCTATATCAGATTTTTGAATATACAGTACCTGCTCCAGAACAGGCTCAGAGACTGGCCTAGATGCCAGGCAGATGTCACCTCATCCTATACAATAAAGATTACAGTGATATGGCTTTTAATCTATCCACAGACATCATGGCATGGTTTGTGGGCCCTGTGTTATCTTGCAAAGAAAGCCCTGTGGTCTGTCCAGCTGCTACATGTGCCTGGTGAGGAACATGAAAAAAGAGATATTATACTCTTTTAGTGCTGTTATGAGGTTTGACAACAGTGCTGTCATACAGTGCTGAGATCAGTATGATGGTGTGAATTATGATGTGCACACCATAGGCGTTTAATACCAGTGTGGACGTTTGTTGGGCGAAGTTCAAATTGCTACCTACATGTGTTCCCAGTGCTTGCATCACTGGGTTTCTGTATAGCAAGACTGTTGTCAATGCTGTGATTAACATGGAATTTCACTTTTAAGATGGACATTGCAAAGTCACATTTCTGCATTTATTTGCAGATTGCATGCCTTTGTCACCATTCAGTTAGGTGTTAGCTCCTCCCATACTACATTATCGCCATTCATTGAGTCAATGATTGCACATAATATGCAGGAATAAGCAAACTTGGTAAACCAAAGGCTATATACTTTAGCCTACAATGTAGAGAAATAGTGTTCAAACAGTGAAGGATCAAGCACAGATCCCTGGGGTTTGCCAATGTTCACAGCTCTAGTGGTACAAATAAAGACAAACAAAGCTGATCTACCAGGGAGAGGTAAAATGTTAATACCAAAATAGCATCCAAAAACACAATCTAAAAATATATCTCTAAATATGTCTGTAAGATGGGCACTTTTGGCAGAATGCCTTCATCAGTTCACATCAAAGGCTCATTCACTAAGCTGGTTTAAACAAGGAGTTGACCAATCAGGTCTTCCTCCTGAATTTCCACCCTTTTAATAAGGGCCTTAAAGGAAGCACACCATTTAATCCTGATAGTTTATCTGCTTGCAGATCTGTAATGCATTGAATATCCACTATCTCTGTTATGTTATGCAGTTTGTCCATTCTTGGCCCATCAGTCAATAGTTCCATTACCTTAAAATAAAAATTATAGTCAGGATAATTCATTATTTGTTGGAACAAGGTGGTTGTCTTACTTTTTAACCATATGTCACTTAGATGTCACAAAACTCTCTTTTTAAAGGGGAGATTAGTCTTCCCAATGTAAAAACTTATACATACTCTACAGCTGGCAGCATATATTACATTCTTAGTGTTGCAGTTAGCATAAGTATTAAGTTTATATTCCCTCTTAGTAATGGGATGTAGAAAGCTGTTTTTAGGAATTATATAGTTGCATGCTTTACATTTCCTGCACAGGAATGTCCCCTTCATCTCAGTAGCCAATTTTATCTGCCTGATAGTTCCATCATGACATAACAATAGTTTCAGATTCCTTTTGTTCTTGAAACAACATTTTAGGAAATCTCCAACTATATGCCTAATTCCTTCATCTGCTGTCAAAATCTTCCAATTCTTTATTATTATATTACACGCTTGTTGTTATATGTTAATTTTCTTTTAATCTTCATGGATCCATTTTTCTCCTCATTAGTTTCATGACAGAAATATGGTTTACCTCTAGTCCCTCTAATTCTGTTGGTCTCAGTAGCTCCTTTATAAATCTCATCCATCTTATATCCTCTTTTGTGAAGATTCTGTATTAACCTCTGTGATTCTACATCAGAGTCTGAGTCATCAGTACATAATCTTGAGGTCTGAAGAAATTGTCCCTTATAACATGAGGAATATTTGTCTTGGATGCATACTATTTCAATGCAAAAGGCAGTTTTTCCAACATTGCTTCCTAAAAATATGTGTGTTAATAATCCCATCTCCACCTCTTGTTAGTGTGACATCAAGAAAATCTATTTTCTCTCTGGAACTAAAAATATCAAAATTCAAAAATGACATAGTACTCTTAAGATAGTCAACAAAACCAGAATCTTCATTGCCCTTCCACAGGAAAAATATGTCATCCACAAATGTCTTGAAAAACAAAGTGTATTGTTTTCATATATTCATATAATTGGATATGAATTCCAATTCCCATTGTGCCATAACAATATTTGAATAACTATTCACACATGCTGCCCATTGCGATAGATACCCCATTACTGCAGAAAATATTTATTTCCAAAAAGTAGTACATTATTCAGCAACACCAGTTCAAGCAATAAGCACACTTGCAAAATCACTTTCCTGTCAAAAATATCTTTTTCATTTAAACTTTATATATGGCTTCTATCCCATAGGCATTGGGAATAACTGAGTAGACTCCTCACATCCATTGTCATCTTTATATATTCCATTGTTCCATCAGCTGCTTGAATATAGGCCGATAAAGTTTCTAAAAAGTTGTCAGTATCCTTTAATACTGTAGTTCCCTTTGGAAGCGTTTTTTTTCAATTTATGTTCAATATAAATGAATGCAGGCTCTGTAATCCATCCACTACTGGAAACTATGGGGCACATTGATGGATTTGTAGTCTCTTTTTGAATTTTGGGAAGACTCTTGATGCATGGTATAGTTGAATAGTTTATTAGAAGATAGACATAGAGATCTGGTATAATGACACATGTGATCAGTATGTCATATAGATTCTCCTCCATTCTTTTTTATGATCTTATCCAGTTCATATCTCTGTATTTTCATATACATTTTATTATCACTCAACAAGTCAAACATTTTCTTTTCATAATAGGATTTATCCATGAGCTTTATTCCTCCACCTTTATCCATGGGTCTTATATCAATCTTATTGTAGTCCATAAGTTCCTGTAAGACCTGTCTTTCACTCTTATCCATATTGTAAAAAACATAACTTTTCCTATTATTCCATATGTCAGCTACTTCCATCTCACATGCTCTCACAAAGGTCTCCACTACAAGATGTGGTAAGGGAGTAAATGAGTTAGGTTTTTAAAGATACTGATGGACCCTGCATTGCTTTCACTACCCATATCTTTGAATAGATTCCTTGCAAAATATTTAATATCTATTGTGAATTCATTCAGTCATGATTGTAATACAGGAATAGAAGAAAGTCCTTTATTAAGAACTCTAACCTGGGCTTTATTCAACACATACTGTGATAGATTCACAACTAGAGAGTCTATCCTTTCATTCATTAATATCATCAGGTAGCCTTCAATGTCTCCAAAGGGAGAGATGAAAAGTCAGCAAGCAAAGGAGAGCAGTAATGCTGACATTTAATTCATCCTCAAGTCTTGGTGAGTACCTTTGCAAGGTGGAACCTGTTTTCACAAATTGTCATCAAGGTGACACTGATATATAGACTGTATTTATACAGCATATATCATGGACAGAAGTAGGTCAAAAATTAAAAGAGATAGCTGGGTGCACAAGATCCAGGATAAAAAAGTGCCCAATCCTGGTAGGTGCACTGGTGCCAGGACTGGAAAATATTCCAGTGTAGCATCCTCAAAATATGGAAACATTTCTACAGTGGAGCAAGGCCAGGCCCTGGGAGGATGGCCAACCAGTTGTAGAAGGAAGTAGCAGTCCACAAAAATCACAAAAAGTGATTGGCCAAAGAAGACCCATAAAGACAATAGAGTGGACTATTGAGGATAAGAAATATATTTTTTATTGTTACTATTATGCAAAAAGCCAAGCATTTCCAGACACAAGATATACAAAATGATTAAGAGAGAAATTAGAGGAAAGAAAAATACTTCTGCAAGAAAAACTGTCAGAAGCTCCAAATGAACTTTTGGATTCATTAATACAACAGATTTGTGAAAAACAGTATATAGCTCAAGAAACTTTGATCTGTTTGGAGAAAGAAGCATCTGAGGAAGTTTGAAAATATAAACAACAAAACCTAAAGATATTTTAAAAGTATAAAAAGAAATATGGACATGGGAAAGAATGAGAGATTTGATATGGTGCAATATTTATGCAAGGGGAAAGCCAAATTAATCAATATAAAGAAGGCAGTCCCAAAGCTATTCAAAGAGAAATACAGGCAAAGGCATCCAGATATGGAAAGCTTCACAATAAAAAAATATCACAAAGATTTGATGTAGAAAAGATTAATAAAGTAGAAGTTAAAAAATAGCAGTTGAAGTTATGGAGTGCTTGTGAAGTGAAGGATTTGGTGTAGAAGGTATAACACAGGTTGCATCACAGCATGATGAAGTTGAATCCCCAAAGTAAGGAGAAACAGGAAGATTGGGAGACATCTAAAGAAGAAATATGGGCATGGGAAATAAAAAGGGATTTAATATGGTGTAATAGTTATGCAAAGGAGAAAGCAAAACTAACCAATACAAAAAGAGCAGCACCAAAATTATTTGAAAAGAAATACATGCAAAGGAATCTGGACATGGAAAACTTTACAATACAAAGAATAAGAAAAAAATATGAAAAGTATAAAAAGAGATTAGTAATGGAGATGTTAAAGAAATAGAAGCTG
The DNA here is from genome assembly GCF_019279795.1 of Protopterus annectens. Lineage (NCBI taxonomy): Eukaryota > Metazoa > Chordata > Ceratodontiformes > Protopteridae > Protopterus > Protopterus annectens. Next base: position 1,648,038,099 of record NC_056743.1, on the reverse strand, counting down.
AGGTTATGGAGTACCTGCAAAGTGAAGGATTCAGTGTAGAAAATCAAATGCAGAAAGCACCACAACAGGATAAGGCAATGGCTATCCAAATTAAGGGGAAACCAGTGGAACAAGAAGCAACTGGTCAGGTGCCATATCAAGATATTTTGGAGCCTTTCACAGGAAACCACTATAAATGTTCACTTGAAGCTAGACAGCAAGGCAAGGAACAGGAAACTGTGGAAACTCTGAAGCAGTCAATGTTGAGGAGTGATAGACCAATGAGTTCCCATATGACAGAGCAATGGATGGCACAGGATGAAATTGAAGAGAAGGTGCCACAGGAAGATGCCATAGAACTTTCTATAAAATGCCTTCAGGAAATGGAAAACAAGGGATGTGCCCTCAGTTTGGAAGAAAATGAGCTAAGAGAAGAGTTGCTTGATTTAGTATATATGGATTAAGATCAATGAGAGAAATAGACTGCAGAAGGTCAATAAAACCCCAAACATCAGAAGTCTGATAAAAGAAATGAATGCAGTAATTAGGAGTGTCCATAGAGTTCCATGTGATATAACAGAAGTAAACAGGATATATTACTGTGCTGCCAAATTAAAAACTGATAAAGTTCTACCACAAGAACACTGGGTAGTGAGGACAAGGAAGGGGAGAAATGAAGTACCATCATGGAAGTACCAATGTGTCATATAGATGGGACAAAAGTATTAACGATATGTTGGTTTATGCCCAGTTTTAATTTCCAATAGAAAGGTTGAGCAAACCTATTAAGGAATTGGATTTTAAAGCTTGTGGGCATTGTTCCATATGTAGTCATACAGTACTTTTGTGTGTATTACTGGAGAGAGGTACTTTTTGTGTGATACCCATAATTGTACTACAGAAGGAGTTATATATGTACTTAAATGTGAATGTGATTTATTTTATATAGGAGAAACTAAACAAAGTTCCTGTGTGAGATTTTTAGAACATTTAAGAAATATTAGGAATGAAAAAGTGGAATTAGGGCTACATTTTAAAACGCATCACAATAATGATGGCAAAAATCTAAAAGGTACCATTACAGAAAAAGTTAACAATGTCCAAGGAGCTTGTATAAAAACTCAATTGCAACAGAAAGAAGGATTTTTTATTGTAAAGTGTGTACCTTGTACCCAGGGGGGTTAAATAAGGAACTTAATTGGAAGTGGGTGTTGTGATCGATTGTTTAAATTATTTTAATTAATGTTTTTTTGTATAAAAGTGGGGATGATGGGAAAGTGATTTTATACTCTGTTAAAGGCATTTGGCTAGGCACTAGAGAGAAGAAGTGTTTTTTACTCAGCATATTGGTGCAATAAATTCTTATTGGATTTACTGGTTTTGTCATTTTTCATTTGGTTTACATATCTGTGGTTGTTCCAACCTTCTATAGAATATTTGCAGGAAATGGAAAACGAGGGATGTGCCTTCAGTGTGGAAGAAAATGAGCTAAAAGAAGAGTTGCTTGATTTAGTAGACATGGACAGATATATTAAGATCAATGAGAGAAATAGACTGCAGAAGGTCAATAAAACCCCAAAAGTCAGACGTCTGATAAAACAAATGAATGCAGTAATTAGGAATGTCCGTAGAGATCCATGTGATGTAACAGAAGTAAACAGGATATATTATTGTACTGTTAAATTAATAACTGATAATGTTCTACCACAAGAACACAGGGTAGCGAGAGAAAGGAAGGGGAGAAATCGAGTACCATCATGGAAGCACCAAATAGAGAAAACTATAAAGCAATTAAGACAAGAAGTGTCCCTGTTAGAAGAATATAAAAGAGGGAATAGATCAACAAAAATACTAAGAAAGATAGATGTGATAAAAGCAATGTGCAGTACTAGAACAGACCAGGAACTTTCATGCACTATTGCAAATAAACTAAAAATTTCAGTACAGGCGGAAAAACTTAGAAGATACACAGATAAATATAAAGGAAAAGTACAAAATAAGCAATTTATTGATGACGCAAAAAAGTTTTATAGAGAATTGGGAAACAATGTAAAAGGAATTGAAAAACTGCCAAAAAAGAGGATATAGATCCATTCTGGAGAAGTATCTAAGTAGATCCTGTGGAACATTATAAAGATGCTAAATGGATAAAAGAAGTAAAAGAAAGAATAAAATGTTTAAAGGTGCAGGATATGAAATGGGATGAAATAGCCAGAGAGACTGAAACAAAGTTAAGAAAAGCCTCTAATCGGAAACCTCAGACCCAGATTCAGTACCTAACTTTTGATTAAAAGTATTAACATCTTTGCATGAAGATTTAGCCAAGAGTAAGAACTATTTATATGTGCACCCTGAACAGACACCGACCTGGTTAATAACAAGCAAAACAATACCCTACTTAAGAGTGAACATGCAACCTACCCTAAAAATTATAGACTAATAACTTGCCTTCCGATGACTTATAAAATTTACATGGGAGTTGATGCTGACAGAGTTTATAGTCATTTAGAAGAAAACTCAATTATGGCAGTAGAACAAAAGGGCAATAAAAGAAAATCATGTGAAAAAAAGGGTCATTTGTTGTTAAACAAAGTCATACTGGAGAACTGTAAAAGGGGAATAATTTAAGTATGGCATGGATTGACTATAAAAAAGCATTTGATTTTATCCCACATTCATGGATAAAAGAGTGCTTAAAAAATGTATAAGATACACACTACACTGATCGACTACATTACAGTGACCATGAAACAATGGCAGACCACTTTGCAATTAAGTCATGATAAAGAACAGATTATTATTCCAGGGATAAAAATTCAAAGGGGGATATTCCAGGATGACTCTCTGTCACCGTTGTTATTCTGCCTTGCCATTAACCCATTAAGCTGTTTACTTAGCTTAGGCCATGGCTGCAATTTGGCTCCTAAAAAACAACAAAGCGTACAGACCTCATATTCTTTTTGTCTATGATTTAGAACTGTATAGCTCATCAGATGAGGAACTGAAAGCACAGCTGCAGGTTGTCAACACTTTTTCAGATGATATAAGAATGTCATTTGGTCTTGATAAGTGTGCAAAAATAACCTTTAAAGCAGGAAACCTGCAGTACCAGGGAAACATCAGTTTGAGACAAGAATATGATATAAAAGAACTGGAGAAAGGGGAACTGTATAAATATCTGGAAGATGATGAAGGCTCAACAATAAAACATGAACAAATGCAAATAAAACTGAGTAAGGAAGACTTTGGAAGACTTAAATGAATCCTGAAAACACTGGTGACATCCAGGAACAAAATCCAAGCTATAAACCAATTTGTTCTTCATGCCCTAACTTAAAGTTTTGGAGTGGTTGGCTGGCCCCAAAATGTGCTGGATAGATTAGATAGTAAAACAAGAAGGTTGCTTCATGCTCACCAAATGATTTATAAAAATCAGTGTATACCAAGATTATATATTCCCCATTCCGAAGGAGAGATGGGCCTTCTTGAAATTGATTTCATGTATAGATCTGCAATTGTGGGACTCCACACATATCTGCTTACCACACAAGACCCAAGTGTAGTGAAAGTTTTGAAACATAAGGAGAATAAATCTAAGATGGCTTATCTGCTTAATTTAGCAGAAGCATATCAGCATCAAGCAGGAATTGATATCAAACCAGAAGTAGATAAATATCAGGCAGCAACTGAATGTGCCAAAAAAGAAAAGAAAGAATATAAGGTGAAGGACGAGATGAGAAGGAAAGAAATGTGGAAAAGTGTAAATATAGTTGCAAGTACTGAAAACTTGTGGAAGAACCTCATGTTGATTAGGAATGAATGTAGGAATGGTTAAGGAGAGGCAAATTCAAGCCAAGAGATGGAAATTAATATTGGCAGCCCAAGATAGTGGGCTATGTACATGCACTGGTTTACAAAGTCCATTGCATATGTGGGAGAAACATACAAATGTAGGTTTTGTAAAACCAAATTGGAAACAGTTGTAAACCTTGTTGCTGGTTGCGATATACTAATGGCAGAAGGATTGTATACTGAAAGGCATAATAATGTGGCAAGACTGTTGCACTGGGAATTGTGCAAGCATTATGGTATTGAAGTGGCTGAGAAACACTGGAAACATGAACCACAAAGCATCATAGAAAATGATGAAGTTTATATTACATGGGATCACCCGTTACCAACAGTTCAAAAGATAGATGCTAGAAAACCAGATATAGTGGGCCAGGAAAAGAAGACAAAAGTAGCACTGATCATTGAAATCGATATACCCAGTGACTACAGCGTCTTGCATACAGAGAGACACAAAGTCATACAATATAAGAATCTGCAGGCAGAAACGAGAGTAATGTGGATGAAAGATACCCAGACAGTTCCAATAGTAGTAGGAGCAATGGTCTTATAAAAAAGAATATACAAGCCTATTTAAATATGCTACCAATACATGTAACTCCATACAAATTGCAGAGGGAGTCATTACTGGGCACATTGTGGGTGCTGCGAAGAGAACTTTTGGCTGACATCAAAGAGTGAAACAATAATAATTTTGTGAACTTTAATCATACATTGACTTAGGAATGGGGTCCAGTCCTGTTATGGTATTAGAAACCCAAATGATTAACAGAAATTAAAAAATAGAGAAGAAAAATTCAAACTGTGAAGGGCCAAGCACAGATCCCTGAGGTTTGCCAATAGTGATAGCTCTAGTGGTACAGGGTGATTCAACAATTTCACATGATGAGTTCGGTCAGTCAGCCAACTGGTTACCCATCAAGTGATGTAAAGCTTAATGCTCTGCTTAGAGAGGATGCCTACATGGAGGATGGTTTCAAAACCCTAGGCCAGATCACAATAGGCAGTATGCACTGTTTTACCTTCATCCAGGCTTATCACAAGGAATCAATGAGCTGGACAACATCAGAGATCACTTATGGCATGACTCAGCACATACGCCTTCCTGATACAGTTGAATACACAGTTCAACACACCCTCCATACGAGTTTCCATACAAGGACTTACATCAACATGCATCCACCTGAGTTTGGGGGACAGCACCTGATGCATGCATTTTTAGAGAAATCCAGACTCTCCTCGACTGTGAAGTAGATGAACATGGGTTCCTATTAGATTGTCGAAACTCCGTTTATGCGAATACGAAATCATTGACACATATTGCGCGAAATATGTAAGTGCCAAACGTCCAAAACCACGAAATTCAAAATGTCGAAGTGTTTTGGTTGGCCCATCTGCGGTATAGCTCCATAAGGTAAGTGTGCAATAGTTACGGACCTTAGGGTTAGGGGGTGGGTTAAGGTAAGTGCATAGATAGGTAATGTGTGTAAGATTTAGTGTAGTGTTAGAAGTAGGGTTTTGTTAAATGTATTTATGTGTATTATTTATTTTGTTTGGGTATATCTCCATAGGAGAAGTGTGCGGTAGTTACGGACCTTAGGGTTAGGGAGAAGGTAAGGATAGTGCATAGATAGTCGTGTATGTGGGGTTTAGTGTAGGGTTAGAAGTTGAGTTCTGGTACTTTACTTTAGGGTTAGGAGTAGGGTTTGGTTAGTGTATGTATGTGGTTTATTTATTTTGTTTGGGTAGGTAGTATGGAGCAGGTGGTGGGGTTGACCGACTATGAACGTTCGATATTTTAAATTTTGCGGTTTAGTGCGTTCGGTATTTTCGCTGTTTGAGTAATATGTGCTGCTGTTTTGGTATTCGATGTAATGGATTTTCGTTGAATTAATATAGACCTGATGAACATGTTGTCATGGACCTCTTCTACATGTACATTAGTAATATTCCAGGTGTGTACAAAACACCTATGTGAGTTGTTAATGGTACATGAAGTCCATTACATCTGATAGATGTCCTCAAAGAGGTCATCAAGGGCATGCATGCATGATGACAACAGTATCATCTTGTGGAACCTGACCAGGTCAAGGCACTTGACAAAAATCCACACTGAGGTATTCAATCAACACCATTATATGTGGCCATAAACAGCTATATCAGCAAATGGGTAGTAGACCAGTGTATGACATAAGTAGCATCTCACTATGTTGAAATGTGCTACGTGGCCTATATCTCAAGTCCGGTGATCAGGCTGGTACATCAGGGTGTGTGCTTGGCCCTTTCCTGCCCATTAGTTAAGTGATGGCATCACAGATGACATACACATGCTGTGTCCAAACAGCTGCCTGAAGGACTACAGATAGTGGGCAATCACTGACTCCAACTGTGATATTAGCATAATACAGACATTATCAACATATACCAAAAACTAATCACCAATAGCATTCAACGGACCAACCAATGATGCAGGAAATCACACTAAAAAATTAAAATCGAGCATCTTTATTAGATTTAGGTTAGACCCCTTATAAAGCTGCAGTGTAGTACACACTCTGTTTCATTAAGTCACAACCAATCAACAACAAGAATAATCACTATAGCAACTACTATTATCCAGTGCTTCACTATTTTCTAAAAACTTAAAGCAACACGCGCACACGCACACACACACATATATATATATATATATATATATATATATATATATATATATATATGTGTGTGTGTGTGTGTGTGTGTGTGTGTGTATGTGCTTGCGTATATTTTTTGTTGCTGGAAACATTTGCAAAAACTCATGAAACTTTCTAAAAGTTATCATTTGCAAAAACTCATGAAACTTTATAAAAGTTATCACTAAAAATGTTTATAAGGTATAAAAATGATAGTAATAACAAGTAAAAAATAGTAAATAATGAATAATACTAATGTCTGAAAGATGTCATTACCTAAACAGTTTCCTATTTTTCAAAATGGGTTTCAGGGGAATGCTATCATTCAGTCATTTCCCTCTGTTTGCCCTTAGCCTGATTATCCACCTGGTTTCAGAAATTTCAGTCTGATTTATTATATTTCCCCCTCTCTCACTTTCCCAGATCTTCTCCACCACCAAAGATCTGAAAGTATGTGTTGATCCCATTGCATTGATATGTTTAGCTAACACATTCACTGAAGTTGTGTTCCTTATATTTAATAGATGTTCTCTTATTCTAAATCTTAATTTCCTGTTAGTCTTGCCTATGTAAAATGCCGAACAGGCATTACATGTGGCCAGGTATACTAAATTAGATGTATTACAATTTGCTGTCACATTAAACTTAGTCTCTGTCCCTAAATCTGGATGCTTAAACCTATTGGATATGTCTAAATATTTACATTGATTACAACTGTTACATGGGAAAGTTCTCTGTCTACTTTTTGTTTTATCATGCTTTATATCCATTCTGGGGTAGCATAATAATCTCTTAAGGGATTTTTTATTTTTGATATACCAAAAACTGTTGCCACAGCCACAACAACTCCAGGAAACAAACACACCACACAAGTATAATGTGGACATGGCACCCTATAATCAGACCAGTAGGTATGTGACCCATGTCCTGGGGTAGATGGTAAGCGGTACATCCACCAGCATGTGGTCACAGTGCTGACTACTCCTTTGAGTGTAACAAAAGTACAGGGCATGTGAAGAATATGCACATCAGAGGCCATAATACCTTCATGGTACCCAGTCATCATCAGACCAATAACTGTGTACAATGCACCCTTCTTCATTTACCTCCCTGCACATGTTCCAGTGGTGTGTAACTGAAGTGTGCCACCTTTGTCACAGTGCATTGTTACTCAGCTTATTGGCCATACATTGGTATTCTTTCTGTGGAATATATATGACTGTCTGATGGTGTGGAACACCAATCAAGCTGTTACACCACTTGCATGTGTGCTGCCTGGTCTGCTTATGCACACGCTACATATATAGCTGTTTGACAACAGTAATGGCATGTATATCATTTGTGACAGTGTGGATTGTGCAATATATATACGCCATGCTCACAAGGCAATTAGCATTTATTGGCCATTCTGTCACATACAAGTATAGCACTGTCCCTCCTAACACCTAGTGCAGATATTACAGTGTCAGGACAGTGTGCATGGCCACCATCATAGAGTGTGTGTTAATCATAATAGTTGTCCAGTGTGTGTGTGCAGGCTCATCTCTTATCACTGCAGAACACATATGTTATGTCAAAGGCATGGGATTAGTGGTGGTATTATTCTGATATTGTCCATGATTGTGGTTGGTTCTTGTAATGATTTCCATAATTTTCCATGATCCTTGGCCTGTGGTTACCTTGCTGGAGACCTCTGCTATGAGTACACTCATATGCAGGCATATCAGTTTGCACAGGTTCACAATGTGCACCTACACCTATTGTATGTCAGATCCCTGATAGATGTCCTCTACATTACTCATGTGAGGATATATCTCACATAGACCATTGCTATGTCACTCTGTGTAACAGTTGCCGAGAACACATTTTCACTGTACAGTACATACTGTACCATGCAGATACTGTATGTGCATGTTGTTGCTGCTACAGCCATCTTCCCTTGACCATGTCCCCCTCTGCTGTATATCAGAGAGTTTCCCCTGTCCTCTTTTTCTGTGTTCGTTCCTACAATTCATCTGGGTGTTCTTATTCAATACACACACTTTCCTCGAGGGCTCATATTAAATGGCAGTCCATGTCCTGTTACAGATCATTAACACAGCTTCAGTACAGAATACCAGGAATGGGATATCACAATACTCTGCACTGTAGGTACACTGCCCTGTACTGTGTTTGGATCATATACTTCATGTTCATACCTCTCAACTGTCCAGATATTCCCAGGATGTCCTGATGTTTTTCTTAACAAATTTGTGGCTTTGCCATATCACTGGGATGACCTCTGGACTGATGTGACTCAGTTATTACATACATTTGGGTGCGTACCTCTCAACTCTCCTGATTTATGCAGAATGTCCAGTTTCTGTCACATATCTGTGATCTTTTCCTCATATATATATTTTTTGTTTTCTGGCAAATCAGTGCAATATCATTGCGGAGTGAAGTCAGAAACTGATAACTGACATTTGCATTTCAAGCATCATGCTCATCAGAAAGTTCATGCCAATATACAACCTATTTATTCTACCAAACATCTGTTTGGAAGTGGAATATTGGAAATATGTCCCTATTTTGTCCACCCATTATGTATGTCTTTGTCCTCATATGTTGCTCACTGAGAATGACAGGTATTTTGACTTTCATTCTACCACATATCTATGTGACATCTATGGCAAATATGCCCCTTTTTCTGGTTAAATGGCCCTACATTATTTTGGCCTTTGTAGAGATATGTTGCCCTAACAGATCTGCAGCATACTCTCAACTGTACAGATTTTTGCAGAATGTCCAGATTTTGGCCTCACATTTTTGGTCCATTTCTCCGAAAATTTTGGTTTTCTGCATATCATTGGCAAATTATTGAGGGCTAAAGTCAGAAAATAATGACAGACATTTGAGTTTCAGTCTTTATATCTTTCAGAAAATTCATGCTAATGCAAAACATGTTGTTCTATCAATTTGCTAAGAGCAATATTTCAAAAGTATTCCTATATTTGGCTCTTTGTCCCTCCATTACTGATGGCTTTGTCCAGATTTCTTGCTTTTAGAGGTTGAAAGGTATGATTTACAGATATCTGTTAAGCCCTGGTGGTCATTGTGGCATTCTGCGTAAATCTGCAGACCGTAGATGCTCTGCTTTTAACAAAATCATATCCGCGTTCACTTACAAAGGTTCCTAGCCTGCAACACCATTGCCAGCCATGAAACTTAACTTATGCACACAAAATATAAACTCTGTGTAGGTTTTATATATATATAAAATACAAATAATATAAAAGCCAAATTTTTCTAAACACGTTGCAAAAGAATGATAATTCATGGAGCTATGTATGTTTAAAAGGTCTGCATTTAAAAGTGTGCAAAAACTATGTTTGTTAACTAGATAGGTAGGTATTTATTATACATGGATTACAGCTTTGCAATTCTTAATCTTAAAGAGCAGTAGTAGCTGAAACGTGTTCTAATCCAGTAGATTAGTTGCATTTAAGGGCATTTGCCAGCACCATTCTCTGTTGGTTAGGGTATCCTCCCAGTTACCCCCTCTAAGAGACTTTTCACGTTAATCAATGGCACAAAAATAGAAATTTTTTTTTTAATTAACACATTGGATAGAATGTTTTTAAAGGGCATTTTTGCCATCTTTGTTTTTAGTGTTATGAATACGTTGATAGATTCTTTGCCACAGCTACCTCTCTGTTTTACATACATAAAATGCATCACAGGACAGGCAGCTAGAAGACCTGGGGAACTTAGGACCCTATCTTGATTGCTTACTCTCATGTATGGTCCTCCGTGGATGTTTTTGCAAAACTTCCAAGTGTTACATATGTTCTTTATTGGTGGCATAATTTGTCTTTACTATTTTTGAGTTATTCTAAAAAAATCTTTTTAATATTGTTGAGGGGTATTTCTTTTTTCTTTGTTTTTCTGGGGGGGGGGGTGGTGATTTCAATCTGATAGCAGTAAGATGAGAAGATAAATTCATGTATTACAGTTATTTATTCACTTTTTCGATGCAAACAGGGATACAGTCACACTCACAGTGGCTGCTATTGATAGTCATGTGTGGTGGTGGTGGCATAAATGCTCCAAACTCTCCCTGATTGTGCAGAATGTTCCTGTTTTGTGTGTGTGCTTGTGTGTGTGTGTGTGTGTGTGTGTGTGTGTGTGTGTGTGTGTGTGTGTGTGTGTGTGTGTGTGGTGTGTGTGTGTGTGTGTGTGTGTGTGTGTGTGTGTGTGTGTGTCAGTTTTTGTTGTTTTCTGAGTAAGGTTTGTGGTTTATCAGGCAAATCAATGATTACCATCAGTAAATAATGGCAGATATTTGAGTTTTATACTTGGTACCCTTCCAAACAAACAAAAAAAAAATTGCATGTTATTGCAAAACCTATTTTTCCAGCAACTTTATACATATATAACATCCAAAGGTTAAAAACCACCACGGGTGACAGGACTTGGTTCGAAGGATCCAAAATTTGTCCAACTGAAGAGTTTTAAAGCATTTTTATCAGCATTTATTTGTGCAATGAATTTCACTAGCTTGCTGCTAGAATTGATATTACGGATGTCACTGGTGCTTTAAATCTGTAATTAGAACAACTGTAATTGAAGTTGAACTAATTAGTTGTTAACTTCAAGTAGTATATAACAATCCAGTTTGGTAATGATTCTACATCTTGAAAAAGCCTGAGGAACCAGTTTTTTTTTTTTATATTTCTAAGAATAAAAGTTGTTGAATATCTCTCAGCTATTTTGCTCGTGATTTTCTTCAGTTGGACAAATTTTGGATCCTAAGTCCTGTCACCCGGTTTTTGGTTTTGTTATACATATATAACAGCAATGGCTGTCTCTGATTTTCATTCTTTGTCCTTCATTATTTTTGAATTTCTCCTTGCTTTTTGAGAAAAAAGATTGAGATGTTTGTAGGGTGAAGGATTGCATACTATATTGTCACAGCAGTGAACTGATATTATGAATTCTTTTGTATCTAATAATAGCAAGTGGGCCACATTCTTCTTTCAGTTTCCTTCACAGCAATACATCAACATTGTATTCCATGAGTGTCTATCTGCGGTGGATTGAGCAGGATGTATGTGCCAGCAGCTGATCACTGGCAGTGTCACACTGAGTAGTGTTACTATTTAACATTGCTTGGTTCTCTTGCTGAAGTTTTGGTTGTGATTACTTATGTGTGAACTGCATGTATTCCTTCTCTCAGTAAGTTTTTATCCATGTGCTTTGGTTTCTTCTCCCAGATATTCCGTTAAATAAAATATGCCTCTGGCCATTTGTACTTTTACTTTTGTTCCATTCTAACACCTGAGGAGTATATAGAAGGCAACTATCTCTTTGGAGCATCAGGAAGGCAGACAGTATTTTCAGATAGGATTAACATATCCTTGTTTTTGTCTTCTCAGTTTTTTTGGGAACCATGATTTTGTTTGGTCTATTTTCAGCCATCGAATGGAACGTCCACTGAATGGTAGAACACCAAACCCTATCTATTGAACATTCATTCAGTGAACGTTCATTTAATCGACAGGGAAAGTACCTAGTTGGCCACCGCTTCACCACATGCCCCACCACAGTATTTCAAACTCAGATTCCCCCAATGTCAGGGGATTTGCCACCCTCCCCCCTAACTATATATAACAACTTCAAGACTGCCCAACACTGGGGAAAAGTGCAGACAGGGAAGTGGTGGCCAGATAGTTACTTTCCCCATTGATGAAATGAATGCTCACTGAATGAATGCTCGATGGATAGGGTTCAATGTTCAGCCGATTGATAGAATTTCTATTCAATGGCTGAACACAGACCCGGTTTTGTTAACTTTGAATATTAAACTTTAGACACAACTTATTTTTTCCTTTGAAATTGATAACAACAAATGGACAACCAAAGGAAAAACACAAACTGGTAAACCAAAAGCTCTTCAGTTGCAGGTACCAGTAAAGGCCTCTCCATTTAAATAGTCACTTGTTTGACTATTTAAATGGAGAGGAAATACATTGTGTTGGTTCTAATGAAGTTTCCTGTTCAGAAGACGAAAGCGCTAAATCTTGCTTTGGTATTGGAATAAAAAAGTGGATTAACATTGTGGTGTTTTGTTTATTGTGGAGGGATAGCCTTTATTGGTACCTGCAACTGAAGGACTTTAGGTTTCTTTGAAATTCAAGGTAATGGCCAGAATTAATAAACCCTACATGGTCTGTTTACACAGTGTGCACGTCTCAGTAGTGCACTGCTTTGGATTCAGTAAGAAGCTCTATACGGTGTGTGGAGCTGTGCAAGCAGGGTAGACACAGTGGCATTCTAATTACAGCATAAGCAGCTGAATTGTATGCTAATCAACTAATCCAAGATGGAGGAGCTATTCAACAAGCTATAAAGCAACCATGTAGACTCAGTGCTGGTTTTCCCCACAGCCATGGAGAGGAGCCTACAGAAAAAGAATGTTAGGGGTTGCTGTTACTTTGATTCATGTGTATGTGCAACAGGCTGAGGTCTATCCTGCTGCTGCTGCTAACAGACCACAGCCAAGAAGGAAAAGTGCTTTCAGATCCCTTGTATCTTATCACAATCTGCATGACATGGGAATTGTAGAGCAATACAGGGTGAATAAATATGCACTACAGGAATTCTGCAACCTCTGTCTTTCTTAACTTAGATCCAGGGCAAACTAGGGGATCCCATACACTGGAGACAAATGCATATGTACACTTAGAATTTTATTTGCAGGAACCTTTCAGAGATCAACAGGGGTCATGCTGGAAGGTGTCATAGGTATCAGCATCCAGGATCCTCCATCAGTTCCTGAATGCTATGCTCCAATATGCCAGTGACCACATATATTTCCCCATACTCCTCAGGGCAGGGCCACAAATATGCAAGCATTCTACCCTGCAGCACACTACCCTGAAGTAATGGGTGCCATTGATTTTATATATGTATATATATATATATATATGGGATCTGGACATATTTCCGAATCACAAAACATCGAACACACATCCACGAAAGTGCTTAACATTGACAAGTGCTTCTGTGTATATGTGTTTGCTTCGTAGATTGGACTACAGTGCGGGTAAGGGAAAATTCCCTTTTGCCCACTGTAGTGTGATCTTGGAGTGAGTATAATAAAGTAGGGGTGGTGCAGGGGCACATAGATTTTTTTTTGAACTACACATACACGGAAGCGCTTTTCGATGTTAAGCGCTTTCGTGTATGTGTTTGTTGTTTTGTGATTCGGACATATGCTAGTCAAGCATGTGTCCTAGACCTATAAATATATATATATATATATATATATATATATATATATATATATATATATATATATATATATATATATATATATATATATATATATATATATATATATCAATTAAGGCACAGCCTGGGGAACAGGGAAGGGTTTACATAAATAGAATGGGCGTCCACTCTATTAAATGCCAAGGGAATCATCTTGAATCTGTGTGCTGGCAACCCGTGCAGTAACCTCAACTCACATATCTGGCACACCTCCCAACTGTATCAGTTGCTCACTAGGGGGGATATCCCGTAGTGTCATTTACTGGGGGATGCAGGTTATACACTGGAACCATGGCTAATTTCACCCATTAGAAATGCTCACGCACCCGCAGAAGAAAGCCATAATGAGTCACACACTCAAACCAGAAATATCATAGAACATGCATTTAGCTGCTAAGGTTGCTATTCTGGTGCCTGGATGCATCTGGGGAAGCCCTACAATACAATCCATGTACATGTACTGAAATATTCACCATCTGTGCCATGCTACACAACATCATCATGAGATAGCAGCTTCAGCAGGATCAGCAAGAAGAAGGGGCACACATCCCACCACCAGTGGCAAGGTCACCACAGCCACAAGTAGGTGAGGAGTCAGAGGGGGAAGCAGCAGCTGCTGTGGGTGTAAGCAGATGTAAGCATGTTAAATATGCCCTCACATTGGCTAAGGGGCAATGCAGAGCACACTCAGTCACCACCTAAGGGGCTAAAACCTTCATCCTACGCACATGCATATACTGACATTGATGCCAGGCAATGCTCACAACCTTTACCTGCCCATGTAATGGCAGTATACTGCTAGCATCAGACAGAGTCAGCCCTGAACTAAAACTGTTGCAAGTGCTGGATTTACAAGGTAAGTGTTGAACCTGGAGTGTTGTTTGTTGTTTGTCTTTCGGCTTTTTCCCGGTAAGGGGTCACCACAGTGGAACTCCGGTCCGCTAACGATTGGCAGTAAATTTTTACGAAACGCCGAGGTGCCAGCTCGATGCCCAACCTTCAACGAAGACACACCCATTTATGCACGCATGTTTTTTGCATGCTACCCAACCGTGGGGAGGACATGCAGACTCCACACAGAAGGCACTTCCAGGCCAAGCTGAGAATAGAACGGGAGAACCTCTTGCTGTGAGGTAACAATGCTAAGTGTTGAACCTGGACTGTATTGTTTAATAATATGAATGAATAGCATATCCTTGCATGTTGTTACTTGTTAATGTAAGCAAGAAAGAGGTAGATGATTTGTACAGAAATGACTTTAACATGAGACAGCAGAGACCTATGTGACTGCATGTGTCCTCTATGGAGTATTAGGTCTCATGCGTCAATGATTCACACATTCATACATCTCAAACGTGCCGATGGTCACTGAATGCACTCGTTTTAGCATCATACTTTTGTAATGGAAAATCAATAAAGAGAGAAGTTAGAAAGTAATGAGACACATTTCAGTATCAGACTTCACAAGGCTCAGACAATTATTAAAAATGCTGATGTGAAAACCGTTTGATTCTATCAACTGTCTCACTTTTTAAGACCAAAATATGTCAAAGGTGCAATTAGCAAAATGACATCACAAATGCAGATATACCAAGCACTAAGGCAGCTATGTGTCCTGAGCATCAGACATGAATGTTATGTATCCCTGAATACAAAATATAGAAAACAAGGATATGCCACAGTTATCATCATTTGCTCAGGGTGTTGTGAGGGGGAGACAGGAAGTCTATGCTGATACAAAAGGTTGGTGAGTGTGCCTGAGTAAAAAAGAGAAGCATGCATACCTTTGTATAAAGTAACAAATGGCCAGTGTGATAAAATAAGTTTTAAGATTCATGGCTGAACCAAGTAACTGTTGTGTGGGTCCTTCAGGTGAAATTGGGGTGTGAGTGTCTACATCAACTTAGCCAAGCTCTGTGCTAGCTGTATGGCTTGGTATGTTGAATAGGTGTGAGCCATGCATGTTAGAGGTGGCAGTTCATCATTGTCGCACTGACCACAAGAACCAGCTCTGCCAGTAGTTGCACTGGCACATCCACACCAATGGTCAGATACACTGTTACTACCCGAACATGACTGATGTTTGCTGAACAAGCTTCCCTCACAAGGATGCCCAGGACCATGACCCCACGGCCTGCCATGTATGGGTATAGACACCTCAACCACTGATGAAGTGGTGGAAGTAATGCCACTAAGGGAGCATGATCAGGCATGGCCACATCAGCTAACAGCACATGATGTGGCTGACCTATGCCCACAAGGATGCCTACCCCATCCCAGCAGATGTTCCATCACAGACACTGCAATTTCCAATGTGTCATTCATCCAATCCATTGATTTTGCTACACGGTGGAGGCAGTCATGCATGTCAGCTTGTGCCACATCTATAACCCTAAGTATTTCTTTGGAGGACCTCTACGAACATGCCTGTGCCCTAAACACATGTCCAGTGGCACAGGGAGGCACACCTGGATCAGGTGGAAGATGGACAGCAAGCCTTCACTAAGTACCCCTAACAACCATTCTGTCTGGCACCTCACCCACACTTTGGCTATGGCCGGAGTCAACAGGCACTGAACCCACAGTAACAACACTTCCCTGATCGAGTGTCTCGGCCTCCACCTGTCCAATACCTGAGGACTCACTGCAAGGGTCTGTATTAAAACCACGAAAGCTTACAAACACGAATACAACTACATCAACATATAAATGTCAAAGTACAACAAGAGCAAAATACGTAATCGCCGAAAATTAGAACACTGAACGTATTTCCTTGGCCAGCAGGGTGATCGTGGGGATGAGGAAATATATTCTTTTCTCCACTGTAGTGTGATCTTGGAGTTGGTATATTAAAGTAGGGGTTGTGTGGGGGTGCAGGGTGGCTTGCCCCCTGCAAAATTGTGTTTATTTAAGTTTGTTTAGTTAGGTTTTCCTTGCCTGTATGGTGCTGTTGTTTGACGAAATACATTCAGCATTCTAATTTTTTCCGATTACGTATTTCGCTCTTGTAGTACTTTGATGTTTTTCTGTCAATGTAGTTGTATTTGCATTTGCAAGCTTTTGTTCTTTTAATATAGACCCTCACTGCAATGGGTTAGTGTAGCCCTAGAGGCTGTGTCCAGTGGAATTACAGGGGGTGACTGAATATCAACCTAACCTCTGCACCCCTTTATATGCCTATGTTTGGCCACCATCATCATCAGAGTCTGCCAATTCTCTGACATCAGCTGGTAAGAGTCCTACGCTTCTACTCTCAGGATCACCTATGATAATAAACAACAAACACAGGAAAGAAATTAATAGATATACTACTATAGTCAAATGTATTCTAACAAACTAACAGTAGTGATACTGCTACAGACAGTACAGCAATACACAGAACACTCCACTCACCCACATCACACATATGGATAAGATATATATTTCTTTGAACTGCTCATCACTACTGACAGAAAAAAATGTGGCTTACCATGTGCAGATGATGCTATGCTTCCCATGGATGATGGTCATGAAGAAGTTAAGCGACAGGTAAGGACAACATCATCAAACTTAAGGGTAACACAGGAGGTTAAAACATTTTGCCCTTTGTATGTCCATTAATGATAGTTTTAACAAGAACTTGGATGATAAGTCCAACTTAAGCCCATGTATACTCAATCAGAATGTGTTGTTAGCTGTAGCAATCTACAAGCCCTCCCTCCAAACAAATGTATTGTTAAACAGAACATATGACTTGCTGTCAATATTTTACTGTACAAGAGTATTTAACAATTTTGATTCATAAGCCTACCTGGAGGCTCTTTCTGGGACATGCTAAACAGTAGCACCAATGTCACGGACATGCTGTTCTGCACTTTCCAGGCAGCTGTCTGGATCCTGATAGTGGACAAGAAATCTTCATTTGCTGTTAGCGATGGCTTTATAGCAGGCCCCCTCTACTCATCCAATCACAGGCCACTGCAACTGCTCTCTTCCTTGTAGATGAAATCATGTCAGTGGTCCTATGGCACACCTGATCATATGCCCTGCTGGGGCTGCCTCCTGCACTCACATCAGCAACTATACTGCCAGATGTGTAGTCTGCCTGACATATCTCCATTACCCCTCTCAAGCAGACAGGTACCATGTCACCTAAAAGCTTCCACAATGACCTGATTCTCAGGGTCACTGAAGGGTGGTATTCAGGGATTGGAATGCCTGGGTGCCATAGTCTAAGTTGACCTAAATCAGAACAGAAGGTTAATACACATAAGTATCACATCACTAAAAGTCTTGATTCCAGATAACATATAAAGTGTAGCTTTTCACTATTACCCACTGGAGAAAAATAACACAGGCAGGATATTGAAATATAAATAAAGAAATTATGTGGTTATAACATATTAGAATCACATACAAAGCAAGGTTGGATGCAAAACAAGGAGAATAACAATAGCGACATATTCTTGTTTGTGCCAAAACAGAACTTCAACTTTGCTCTCCCACCCTAAAACAACTGGAAAATGACACATTTTGCTAACAAGCCATCAATGAAATGCTAAAAGTGCTATCAAATGAACTGTCCCTGAAACGTGCACAGATTTAACACAGAACATTCCATCTTAAGCTATTGTCAATCATATCTACCTGTGGCCTGCACTCCCCTAGAGATGTGTATGGTCCATCCTAGAAGGCTAACACCCCTGTGTCATTGACAACATAGAACATTTACTATTTCAAGGAAATAACAATAGAAAAGTGTACACAAAAACAGTTGTAACATTAGCAATTGTGATAACAGTTAATAAAGCTGTGCATCTGAGAAAATGAAATGACACATATCCCCATGCCATCAGTACACTTCTAAGAAATGCAGACAGATAAAAATAACATTTGCAAATGCATGTATATATTAACAGAATTTTCTTAATGTAATTTCAGCATATGTACAACATAGCTGAAAATGCAAGCATACCTTGCAAAGACCAATATTCTTCTGTTCTGGTAAATCCCAAAGTAATATCCTCTTCGGTCTTATCCACATAAGCAAGTGTCCTCACCTTCAGGTTCCCTACCTACACTGTTCCCTTTTTATGGTGTAGATTCAGGGATGTGAGCATGATGAAGATGCAAATAAGTTGTGAACTCATTAGAATTGCTGAATCCTAATTTCTTGGCACCAGGTAGTAGATGTAAACATAGTGCAGACACTCCCTTAGTGTTTGTTGCTAATGGATTGCAGCTGTGAATTATTACTGGTAGGGAGAAGGAAAACACAACAGCAGCTCAAACTGCTGTACCTCCAGTGGGTGTGTCAGCCAAGTTAGATTTATAAAGTGTAGAAGTAATTGTATCAAGGCTGGAAATGTAAGTAAAACCACACATTTTATAGCTTCTGTTCAGTAACATCCAACCTCTCCATCATTTGTTGACAACTGTATATTATTACCATTTCATATCCAGACACATTCTAAAGACAATGATACCAAATTCCTTACAGACTGCACATCTCAAATTACTGTGCAGGTAAGACAAGAATGAGCAACAAACACAGAGAAATAAGACAGAGCTGCATTTTTGCAAGCAATAATCATAAATGGCATATGATAACTCAGTGTAGTACATCTGAAATTAATGGGTCCATGTTCACATATCGAAGAAAAACTTAATTGAGTGGCTATTCCACGAACAGTAATCCATAAATGTCATTTTCATCAAAGAGTGAAATCATTGTAAAAAACAAATTGAAAAGTAATAGCTACCATTTTGCAATTCAACACAAAAATTCTCATCTAGATAAGCCAGTTGTTGAACCGGGGGAAAAGATGGATAAGCCACCTCATCATTCTCCCACTTGGTAGCTTCTGATGAAACTAAAGATATCCTATATTGCCAATTATTCTGTTCACTGTCAAAGGAGTGCCTGACTCCCTAGTTTTTTTTCTTATTGGTTCTAGCCTGAAGGGCTAAACCAGTATTGTCCATTTTGCATTTTTTCATCTCATGTTTGATCAAGCCTTTAGAGAATTCTTTGAACTTATTGTCCATGCTCCTAAAATTTGTTCAAAATGAGTGAAAGTCAATTGTTTAGAGAGAGAAGAACAAACCGAAGTAATTTCCTCATTAAGTGTCTGCCTCACCACCTATAATCCCATTTCACAGGGGGACATGTTTACCTTTCATAGAGTGTGTCTGGAATGGTGGGCAAAATTATTGTCCAAAAATATAGACCATCTGGACTCAGGATGTGCAAAAAAGTCCAACACAAAGAACCTTCTATAAAGCATATTAGTTAATAATTTAAAAGATAATGTTGTTTTTTAGTAAACCACAATTCTACAAGCTTTTTCAACTCTACAGGCTTAAATAGATAACTTTTGTAACATCACATTTTTTTAGCTTGGCATTAATAGTGTTTCTTGAGGGAGAAAACATAGCAAACCTAGATACATAGGGTGTATGCTTCCCATGTATGAATGACATATTGTTTTATGTCTGTTCAGTTTAATATGCTAAAGGGACTGTGGCTAGCAGAAGAGAGATGATTAGTTGTATCTTTATATTTTGCAGGAGGGAGCAAAAAGAATTATATATTTGTGTTTACTTGTTGATTTTTTTTTTCATTTTAATTATATCATAGTCTGTGTCATATCAATCTGTCATAGTGAAGTTTTCCAGCTTCCTACTTCTCATCAGAACTAAAGGTATCAATAGTGCCCACAACAAGAATGTCAACCTATATCACCAAATAAATAAGACTCACTAATATGACAGATAACTAATCCAAAATCCACCACACCTGAAAATCAAGCTCACCCCTACATGTCAAACAAAAGAGTATTCTGGTCATTTTCAGAGTTAATCTTCATAAATGGATGGCCATTCATATATTCTCCCCTGGTTATACTGCATAGCTCTTTTGCATAGACAGGGTGGGTATTATGGAATTACATAATAATTCAAAGGGCTCATTTGAGTAGCCTCTTAATGGTCTTAGCAACTGCTTGGCTAGTATCATCTTATGGATCTGTGAACCTAAAAAGAAATAATAATGGGAAGCTAGACATGTAATAGTCTCTAGGTGAAATATTTTTTCTGGCATAAACTGTCATTGTTAAATAATCTTTAATGTACAAGAATGTGTCAAGAAAACCTTGAAGTTTCACTGTTAATTGTTAAAGACATATGTTGGTGCTGAATTTAGAATCCTTACACAGATGACAATGGTAATAAATTCTGAGAATTGATGCATTGGCAGTCATCCATATTTTCAATTAAGCAGTATTTTTTTCTTTTTGAGAGAATCACAGCTTATTATAACAAAGATGACTAGCTAGTTTGTGTCATGATTTTGAGAAGTGTCAGGCCAGAAAAATATAAAGTATGGAAACTATTTATCAGTTCTTTTTTACTGTACTGTGTCTGGACTCAATAAAATAATGTAAACTTGGAAAAAACTTCATTATTAATACCAAGATTTTGAATTCATTAAAGTACTGTAGAAGTATATGATATCAATGACTTATCCCAATTAGCATGCCTTATTGTGCTTAACAAGCATAATTCACAGACTTTTCTGGTTTCACAAAGAGCAACCATGAAACATTTTGCTAAACATGTGAACAGCTTCAGAGTAGTTTGAAGGAATTGTGAGCTTCAAGGGAAGAGAGGTTTACTGCTGCTTATGCAAAGTCTGTTTTCAATGTGCATCAGTTTTGTTTAGTAACGGCCAAAGCATAGCAAATGACATACTTGTATTTCATGCAGAAGGCTGCGGATTCTACTCCCACAATGTTTAGATGGATTGCTGACAGTGTGTTGTACTTGGAGGAGGAGGGGATGCTGCAGTCCTGAATGCATATTCCTTTGGATGAGATGCCTAGTAACTGAACCTGTTGTTGGTTTGCCATCCATTCTCTACTGCAATATCACCAGCTTGCCATTTTTTAATATAACAGAGGCAATTTGTTCTTCAATGGCAGCAGATATAGAATTTCTAGATGAAACACTGCAATATAATGTAGTTTGCTAGAAGCAACCTCTTCATTAGTTACAGATCTCTTTAATGTGGAATTATTCAGATGACTTTTAATTCTGCAGAGACTGTATATTTTGTCTGGTATTGGATTGTAATGACAAGAAGTTTGAGTGTTTTTTTATGGTTGAAATGTTTTGAAATGGGTAGTTTTGTCATTATTTGGTCTTCCATTTTGCTTCATTGCTTACTGGAAAAAATGCTCAAAACTGCAAATTAAAATCACATTCTAGCACTCAGTACTATATTATGAAGGAACACAATTTAATACAATCAGGAAGGTGAATCATAGAACATATGCATGTATGTATGGTCTTAAAATGTGTTCAACGGGCCTATAATGTGAAAACATCCCAAAGGTAAACTTAGTCTGCCACTGGACAGACACATTTTATTTGAATGTGGGTTTCAGTGCCATTTCAATGAAGGTAAGTTTCCTGGGCAAATACATTTGCAGCTAGTGTTAAGTTTTAAAATAAATCCAAATGTCTGTAATCATTGCAGAAGTAAGAAAGAAAATAGCATGCACACTGAAAGGTTTGAAGCATGCTTATGGTAATTGGAGAGAATTAGCTAAGTAATGGGCACTTGATATGGCTGTGGGGTTACTGTGTGTGCATGCCTGTGTGGGGGAGGGGGCAGGGTCTGATCCATTACCCTGCCTAGGGCCCCATTTGACCATGATCAAGCTCTGATGTTTCTTCCATTTACATGAGTTTGTGTGTCCATGCATCCATGCATGAAAATGTGGCACAGGATTGGAGGAAACTCAGAAGGAACTACAGACAAGACCAGAGAGATCTACAATTATTTCTAAAATTAACAGCAACATTTTAATTATACAATAATACAATGGAGTAGAAGGGTTTTCAGTGGAAAAGTTTTTTTATTTTTTTTTGGCTTAATTGAAGCTGGTAAACTGCGAACTGGATGAATCACAGCAAGTAAATTAGCCAAGGCATTGAGGACTACTGTACTGAAGGTAAGCATTTTTTTAATGTGACTATAACCAGGTTTTCTTTCTTACTTTTGGAGAGGGGGAGTGGGGATGGTGGCTAGGCTAGTGTGTGTGTGTGTGTGTGTGTGTGTGTGTGTGTGTGTGTGTGTGTGTGTGTGTGCATTTGTTTAAATATTTTGAAATTGAATATTTATGTTCTCTTTTTCATTGTACTCTTCTGCCCTCTTTTTGTTTTGGTGGTGTGGGGTTAACTAACTGCAATGTGGATTAAAGTAACTTGCCCTTTAATTTGCTTAGCTTAAATTCTACCATTAAGACTGTCAAGGGAATATTTGTATTAATAAATTAGAATATTTGTTATGCTTCTTTTGGGGGGAGAGAGTGGCATACCTCTCAACTGTACAGATTTTCCCAGAATGTCCAGATTTGTGCTTCATATTTTTGGTCTGTTTTTCATAAAATTGTGCTTTTCTGACAAATTAATGATAAATAATTAAAGATTGAAGTTCAAAAATAATGACATTTCCAAAATAATGCCAGACATTTGAGTTTCAGACTTCATATCCTTCAGAAAATTCATGCTAATGCAAAACCTATTTTTCTATCAGCTTTCTAACTTTGTAAGAGCAAGAGTTAAAAATTGTCCCTATTTTTGGGCCTTTGTCCCACTTTTATTTATGGCTTTATCCAGATTTCTTGCTCTAAGAGGTTGAGAGGTACAGCGGTGACCAGCTGTGCTGTGGATGAATGTAAACTGGCAACCCACAAGGTGTATTTATGTGAATAAATATGAATATTTATGCTTCTTGGTGGGTGTTAACAGTAACTTTTCCCTATTCTTATTATTTTAAAGGTGGGCTAGTGTGCATTTGTGTGAAAATAAACACATTTCTTTGGGGGGTGGCTACCTGTGTGGGACTTTATCCTCTTAATTTGCTCAGCTTAATGTCTGGTATTAAGGACTGATTAGAGTGCATATGTGCAAAACAAATTGAAATATTTATGCTTTTTTTGCTTGGAGGTGGCTAGCTGTGTTGTTCATAAAATAATCGATGCTCAATTGGGGATTAACGGCTAGTTAACATTTGTATTAAATAAATTAGAATATTGTATGAAACACATTTGAAACTTTCTCCAGTTTTACAGAATGTTCTTGTATCTGCTTCATACCTTTGGTTTGTAAGTTACTCTCATACTGTTTGTTTAGCTTATAGTCTACCTTTACATGACTAGTATGCATTTACATTAAATATGCTGCAGTCTTTAATCTCTCTCTCTCTCTCTGGGTGCTAAATTTGTAAACCCAAGTTGAAACTGTTCCTGATTTTACAGAGTGCCTCTAAGTTTGCTTCTTCTTGATCTGTTCCTAATACAATTTGGAGTCAACTGTCCACATAAGTTACCAAATGCTGAGGGTCAACTCTTAGGGGTGTGTTGTCAATGTCATATTCAACTTTCTAAAAGAAACATTAATGCATTTTTAACATTTAGCATTAGTCCATGATTCGTGGGTTTCCTCCGGGTGTTCCGGTTTCCTCCCACACCCCAAAGACATGCTGTAGGTGGATTGGACACTCTAAATTGGCCCTAGGTGTGAGTGTGTGCGTGTGTGTGTCTTCTGTGGAAGGTTGGGCACCGGGCTGGCAACTCGACACTGTAAAACTTCACTGCCAATCATGAGCGGACAGATGATCCGCTGTGGCAACTCCTAACCGGGAAAAGTTGAAAGAAGAAGAAGAAGAAGCATTAGTCCATGATTCTGGGACTAGTTATTTGTTTGAGACAAGCCTTCCTGTAGGACGACTGAGTCCTTTGGGGATCTTATCACTGCTCCTAGATTGCTACTTGCTAACCATTATTTTGTTTCATTTCATGATTATTATTAAAAACAATTTTCCTAGAGGAGAGTTATTATAAAAGTATGTCCTCGGGGGGGGGGGTAGTTCCCCCTGTAGTTCATAGGTTCATAGGTAAGTACTAGGCTAGCTGCCCAAGGGCACTCATAAGCCTAGCCAGAATGTGTTGGCTTTCGGCACCCCCTTAGATTAGTTCCCTGTGCCTCTGTCCAGCAGAGCCATTAGTTCCCTCCACCACTGTCCAGCAGAGCCATTACAGTGATCCCCGGGGTAAATTTTCTGTTTCCCATCCACCCTTCAAGGTTTCTCTTCAACAGTGTTAGTGAGGGGCTCTGCCTGATGTATATTGGAATCTTGTTCCAAAGCATGGGGAGTCTCTGGGATAGGAATCTATCCCTCCAGCATGTCCTATTTATCATTGTGGTGAGGTTTATATCTCTAGAGCATGTGGCTCTCCGGTATTTGTTTTTTTTTAGGTGGAGCATGTCCATCAATTCTGGGTTGGACATGGCCTTGTATGTCAGGCAGAGATCACCTCTGAGTAAGAGGTATGCAACCGAGTACAGCTGGAGTTTCTTGAGTCGGGCTGCATAGGGCATCTGTTTGAGGCCAGTAATCCTCTTGTTGAGGTACTTTTTTGGCCTTTCCAGCTGTTGCAGGTGTCTTCTAAGGTACATCCCAAATGGGGTGTTGTATTCTATGATGGGTTTAATGAGTGATGAGTAGAGAGGCACAATAACCTCTTTTGTTCTAGATGTGAACCCTTTTGTGATTAGGTGGGCCATATAGAAAGATTTTCTAACCACCTTGGCAATATGATTATCAAAGGAGAGATTACTATCTACTTGTGTCCCCAGATCCCTTATTACATTTTCTGTATTTAGGGGACTACCACCTATGTGGTAGTTCACGGGTACTTTGTTTTTTCCAAAGGGGATGACTATGCACTTTTTGGCATTTAGCTTGAGGCCATGATTTTGACACCAGGTATCCATCTCAGTGAGACCCATCTGGAGGGTGTCTGTATCAGCCGGAGAATCAATTATGGCCCCTAGTTTTCAGTCGTCTGTGAACTTAGTCAGCCATAGTCCTCTTATGCTTGCCTGTACCATTGAGAAGTATATACCAAACAGGAGGGGTCCTAGGACTGAGCCCTGGGGGATGCCACTTGTAACCGGTTTAGAGTACACATGTTAGCACTCATTTCTGGTTCAACATCCCTGCAGGACCCATTTTAGGACTTGTTCCCAGATTCACACTGCTAGGGAAATTCAGTATTCAAAATTTTTAGAGACTGTAGTCTTTTGTTGTTATGGTCTCTAGATTATGATTTTCAAGAGTATGGGTTTCAAGACTGAGACAGTAAACCCAACAAGACTTCTGGTGAAATTACCCATGACTTGATGTGATTTATCCATAACAGTGAAGCCCAAAGTGGATATGCACAAAAATACCTAGATTTTATAAGCACAAACTCCTTGGATCAGACTGTAAATGAACCTCCTAGAAAACAGAAATCCTTAACTTGGTCATAAAAAACTTGGCTTCATTATGTACCATCCTCAAGGCATCTCTCTCATTGATCAAGTCAGACCATAAAACTAGTAATACTTTTCTAGCATAACATCCAAGCCAATGGAAAGAAGTATCACAGAATTCAAAGGCTTTAACTGTGCAAACCTCCTAACTTTTTATGATGAAGTCTCTAAATAAAAGTATAATGGTATTACCCACAATGCTGATAATGCTATGAGTTATGAAGAAAAGTTAGACTTACACTTAGATAAATGTATCAGACTGACAGCTCCTATCCTCACCAAATGCAAGCCAATGGGGAGGTTTAAAAGCAAACCTGCATGACTGTCATCTAGTACTAACAGTCTATGTAATAAAAGGAAGAAACTCCTAAAATGCATGCCCCCAAACAAAGGAGAACATCAGACAGCTAGCTAAGAGGCTAAAAAGGGGCATAAGAAAAACAGAAGCATCCTGTGAATTCACTCTAACCATGGAAGCCAAAGATAACCACAAATCCTTCTTTAGTTATGTCAGAACAATAAGAAATACTGCTCACCATTGCTCCAAGCTTATTCACAATGGTGCCAACTTCTCAGATCTAGTGGATGGCTAACATGCTTACTAATACATTTAGTGTCATCTTCACTCCAAAGATAGCTTTTCCAAACCCACCTATCCCTGATAGTATTCACAAGGGTGACCTCACCTCAGAACCCAGGAATTACAGACCCGAGAGAATAAAAAAGTCTTATATGCAAAGCTATGGAATATATCATAATGGCCTTCTTAAGTACAATATAAAAAACAACAGTTTGGCTTTGTCAAGGGTAAATCCTGTTTAATGAATCTTGTAAACATCTTTGAGAGAGTTACTCAGGCTGTTGACTTTAGACAAGCTGCCCATACAGAGTACATTTAACTTGCAAAGGTATTTAATACCATACCACATGTACAATAAGCAAACTGAATGACCTGTATATTGACCTGTATGTGTTTAGGTGGAAACCATCTGGCTTAGAGATAGGACTCCTACTGTTAAAATAGGGAGAGCATATTTCAAGGACAAGAAGGTGACTAGTAGAATCTTGCAGGGATCAGTTATGGGACCTCTGCTGTTTGATATCTGTTTCCCCATCTCCCGTTTATCAAATGAGGATCTCTGCTTAACAAAGTTAACTGTTGACTGTAAGCTAGTAGTCATTGTCAAGTCCCCCTCTGAAATAAATGCAGTCCAGCAGGAGCTTGTCTGCAGCTGGTGCATTAAAAATGGACTCAAGCTGAATGCCAAAAGGTGCAACATCGTAGCATCTGTTAAGCATACTTAGCTCCTACGTACAGCATAGGTAGCACACCACTTCAAAATGAAAATATTGTCAGTGACCTGGGTGAACAGCTTATTAGCATTTGACCTTCACATTGTAGCAGTTGTTATGAAATTCTGTTACCTTGTCCAGCTCATACTTAATGATAAATCTTCCAGATCTAAAGAAGTGCTTACCTCCTTCTATTCCACATTGATTAGGCCCACCATTGAGTACAACACATCCTTTGGAATGTAGCTTAGTAATCATATCAAGTAATTGGAGGAGCCAGAGGTTTGTAGCTAAAAAGATCAGGGGCATAAAAGAATTTAACTACCTGGAGAGACTGCTAGCTTTGTACCTGTACTCATTTACATATATACTCCTTAGGGGTGTTGTTTTCTATGCTTATAGTGATATAAGGGATCTAGTAGTCCAAGAACTCTTATACCTTAATAAATCAAACACACCAGCTAACACTAGGGCCATAAACATAAATCTACACCAACAAATAAATAAGACTAGGAAGAGGGTTATATTTGTCATACAGCACCTATCTAAAACACTCGGTGCTTCCAGACCCAGTCGGCAGCCTTGCTTTTCCAATCTGGCACACCCTCTCAAAATATCTAACTAAAAGAATCTCCTGCCTGAAGGATGCTATCCTGAAAAACTGTACCCATAAGCAATCTACCTGAAGTCCGACCTACAATTGGCTAAGGCAGACCCCCCCCCCTCAAAATATCTAACTAAAAGAATCTCCTGCCTAAAGGACGCAATCCTGAAAAACTGTACCCACAAACAATCTACCTGAAGTTCGACCTACAATTGGCTAAGGTTAATACCTTAAACTATACTGTAATTCCCATGTACTGTTTACTGCTGACCTGGGTCTAAAGCACCTTTAGTCTGTCCCCCATAGTAATTTGGCTTCCTCTCTGTTTTTAAACAAACTAGTTTGCCCTAGCATTCTATAACATTATTTCTTAACTACAATTAAACCCTAAATATAGTAAGAGCATACTGGTCTCTCACATAAAGCCCTGAAAATTATATTACTAAATCCTTAACCAACAGCTAGCAAATACCTTGTAAAAGTATAAAGCACAGTCTAAAACAAAGTGCATAACTTAGGGTATAAAATAGTTTAAAAATACAGTTTAAAAATTCAGTTCTAAACACAGCCATTAAGTTAACACTAAATACATACCTTACGGCTCCAGGAAGCCTAAGAAAACACTTGTAGTCAGTGTTAGCCCTGCTCCGCTCTCCCTCGCTCCTCTCAGGCTCGCTCCACACCCCTCCCTGCCCCCAATCTCTAGCCGCCTCCACTACCTCTAAATTTATAGTTACTTAACCACACCTCCTGCTATAACACCCTATCAGCTTTCACCTAACATACTCTTTCCACCCTGTTATAACATCCTATCAGCTCTCACTTAATATATTCTCTCCACCCGCTTTATTACCTCTGCATTTACCATCAGATCTTCTGCTGTTGTGCCATACAAACAACAGATCCTAACTACTATATTCCTTCTCTCATAATGCTACACTACTCTTAACTTCCCATTCTGCTGACCACCTACCTACTTACCTTGTATGAAAACCATTTTCTCACTGGGCAACAGTACCCAAAAGGCCATACTATCACCCCAGCTGTAAAGCATCCCACCTTCAGCCATGCTAATAATAATGGGTCCAACTTAATATCTTGTTCACACTTTCAGCATACCAACCCCTGGCACATTAGCCCTAGATGTAGATAATACTATACAATTTCAAACAAACTCCTTAAGCTTATCACTAAATATAGACCTAGCCTAATAATCAGTGGTGATATTCACCCCAACTCTGGCCCATCCACATTTGATAAATCCATCCCCTCTACTTGTAATCTAAGCCATAAAACTAAATTAAATAGACCAACTAACTCTCTCCTGGCCTGTCACCTCAATATTAGAAGCATTAATAACAAGTTACATATACTGCATGCATTCCTCGCTGTCCACTCCCCCGAAATTCTCTGTCTATCTGAAACCTGGTTAAAACCTAACACTACTGACAATGAAGTGTTACCACCTGGGTATAAGTGGGGTAGCTATACTCTATAAATCTGAGTTGAATGTGACCATAGATGTTACTCAACCACCTCAGATTAATAACTCCAAAATTCTTGCCACTAGATTGCAACTTAACAAAAGAAAGTGCATCAACATCATTTGCATGTATATTCCCCCGGGTAACAATATAGCCACACTTGAAGACACCCTACACTGGCTATCATGTCATTACCTTGAAGAAACCTTACTACTTGGAGATTTTAACATAGACTGGGGCACCTGCTCCTCAGAATCTCCATCTACCCACCTTAACCTGCAAGCATACTCGACTGGTTACTCGTAAATAGTAACCCCCGACTGTACACCACTGGTACCCTCCCCGATGATCTAAGTGATCACCTTCTCACATATATAGTTAAGCAAAAAGCCATTAATCCCAAACAACCCTTACTCAGAAAAGTCAGAAACAAAAAAGACTTTAACCCCGCCAAATTCCAACAGGAACTTAACTCCTGTAACTGGTCTATTCTGAGACACCTCCCCTTAGAGGAGGCAGTTGCATATTTTAATAACAAATTTCATGAAATCCTTGATTTGCATGCACCTGTCCATTCAAAGAGAACAAAAGCAAAAACAGCACCATGGCTCTCTAAAGAGTCTAGACTAAAAATTACAGTAGAACCAAATTTTGGGCTCTATGGCACTCTACTAAAGACCCCCAAGATCATGTTAAATACAGGCAAGCTAGGAATGAAACTAAAAAATACATTTTACAAGACAAAAAACAATACTACTGAAATTTACAGACAGCAAACCAGAACACTCCTCAGAAGTTCTGGGCAGGTCTGAATAATCTACTTCACCCTGGAAAAACGTCCACCCCTATCCCCGCTGCTACCATTGATAAACCCCCCGAGGATGATTCAGACAGTTTTAACCATTTCTTTACTGAGACAATTCAAGCCCTAGCTAGCCATTTACCTCCTAGCTCCCCTGGCCCTGATAGTACCATCCCTAGGAACCTACTCTTATTCGGCTTCCAACCAGTGTCCACTTCACTTATCTGTGCCTTGATCAAAAAATTAAAACCCACCACACTCTCCGCTGATCAACTCCCCGCTGAGTACCTTCAAAAATCAGCTGGTGTTATTGCCTACCCAGTAGTGTGAGCTTATTATGTGCAAAAGGTGAAGTGTGTATGCTGGCAACCTGTTTGATATCTGGTTTGTTCTTATGTGAGAGAATCAATTCCAGATTCATAGTATAGATACAGCTCTTGCATGTTGTATTTGTTTGTTTTAGAAGTAACTGGTTGTCAGTATACATGAGGTAATTGCTACATTGCCTCAGGATGCCCATGTCAGTTAGGCTGGCTGAAGAAATGGTGGGAAACTGTCCATCCATTATGGCAGGCATATGCTGTAGTAACTAGTAGACAGTGGGCTAGATGGACCAGATTTTGATGTAAGACTAACAAAAAGTGTCTGTCCTATGAAGGCTAGGGGTAGAAAATGTCAGTGCTTCACAATGCACAACTGAGTTGCTCGCAGGGCAGCAGGGCAATCTCTGAGCAGCTCCGGTAAATTGAGGGCAAACCCACCTGAACACAATGCAGGAATACAAGAGAAGTTTAATGATTTTTAAAAATACACAAAAGGAAGGCCAAGACTCAGCCTTATTCCAGCAATTATCAACTCAGATGGGTCCTTGGCTGCACATGTCTGCCACAAGGGTGCATTGGGGCCTTCTTAATGTAAGATTGCTGGTTTTAGTGCTCAAATGATACCAAACAGTCTAGATGCAGCAAGCCTGAATCTAACCTATGCTACAAAATACAAAAGTACTAGAAATTCAAAGTGCAGAAAATCGCAATCACAACATTAAAAAATAAGCAATTTAAATAAAGCAGCAATTCAGTAGAATACTCCAACAAGAGTGCCATCAACACACCTTCCTAGTATAAAATAAGTGGTTTGGCACCCAAGTGCTTAAACCACAACTAAGACTCTTTCAGAATAACAGACACAATAAGCCTTCAACCATCAATTCCCGGTTTGGAAGCATGTAGGCTATTCTGTCCTGCCACAACAGTCTAAACCACAAACCTTCCTAATGTAAAATAACTGGTTTGGAGCCCATGTGCTTAAATTATAACAAAGGGACTTAGAACAACAGGGTGAATAAGCATTCAACTAGCAATTCCCAATTTAGAAGGCAGATGCTACCATCTCCTCTCACAAGCATGTAGACTACAAACCTTCTTAATGTAAGACAACTGGCCTGAAGCCCAAGTGCTTAAACCAAAAGTAATAGGCTTAGAATAACAGTTACAATTTAATGCTATGCCAGGCAGATGAGAGTGACATGTCTTTTAATCTATCCACATACATCATGTCATGGTTAGCAGAACCTGTATTATCTGTATGAGAAAGCTCTGCGGTCTGTCCAGCTGCTGCATGTGTCTGATATAGTTCATGCAAAAGAGATCGTTATACTGTATTACTGCTTTGGTGAGTTTGACTACAGTGCTGTCATACAATCCTGAGATCTGAATGTGATGGCATGTCTTATGATGTACACAATATGTATGTAATGAAAAACATTAAAGAGAAAAGTTTGAATGTAATGAGACATATTGCAATTCTTGACTGCACATCCCTTACAAGCAAATAAACCAGAAAATACTGAAATGATGATCCTATCCACTGTATAATTTGTCAAGATAATATAAGTGACAGATGCAATTATCAGTTCAACAACACAAATAGAGATATACTAGGCACTAATGTAGCTATGCACCATATGCATCAGACATAAAGCTTTTGTACCCCTGAATAAAGAAGAGGGAAAACAGGGATATGCTACAGTTGTCATCCCTTGCACAGGGTGTTGTGGGATGAGCAGGAGGCTTAGGCTGACAAAAAACCTCAATGAGTGTGCGTGAGTAAGAAAGGGAAGCAGGCAGGCTGAAACATGTAACTGTTGTGTGTGTGTGTCTGTAAGAGTCCTCCATGTGAAAGTAGTGTGTGAGAGTCTGCAAGAGCACAGCCAAACTCAGTGCTAGTTCTACATCTTGGTATGTCAGACAGGTGTGAGCCATGCATGGCAGAGGTGGCAATTTATTGTTGTTGCCCCTGACCTTGAGAACTAACTCTGCAAGGAGTTGCAGTGGCACCTCCACACACAAGGTCAGATGCAGTGCTGCTACCTGAATGTGATTGATGTCTGCTAGATGTTTTCCCTTCACAGGAGCACCTAGGACCACAACCCCATGTCCTTCTACATCTGGGTGTGGACAGCACACTCACTGATGGACCAGTAGAATTACTGCCACTACTGGAGCGTGATTGGACATGGTCACACTGGCTATCAGGAGATGTTGTGGCTAGCCTACACCCATAAGGATGCCCTTCCCTTCCCAGTAGATGTTCCATCAAGACACGACTCATTGCATGACTGACACCCCTCGTTCTGAAGTGTCATTCATCTGATCCAGTGACTCAGCGACATTCAGCGGCAGTCAGTCATGTCAGACTGTGCCACATCCACAACCCTGAGCATTTGTCTGAAGCACCTTTCTGAATGTGCCTCTGCCTCCATGACAGCCCTAAACATACGTTGAGTGACCCTGGAAGAGACACTTGTGCCAAGTGGAGCAGGGACAAGCAGCACACCTCTGAGGACTCCTATCAACCTACCCACATGGCACCTCACTAACACTTTGGCTATGGCCAGACTCAACAGGCACTAAAGCTGCTGTAGCCACACTTCCCTGCTCAATGTCCTTGCCCTCCACCTATCCAATATCTATGTGCTTAGAGGACTGGGTAGCATAAGCCTACTGGCTGTGTCTGGGGAAAATGAAGGGGGTGGGTGGATGTCAACCTCTGTGTCAGATTCAACCTCTGCATCTGCCAACTGTGCCTCAGTTTCACCACCATCATTATCAGTGTCTGATGAGACATTGACATCAAGTGTCACAGAGCCACGCTCCTATGTTATGATCACCTGTGATAAAAAGGGAGAAACACAGGCATACATTAATACCTGCACTACTATGGTGCAATATATGCTAAACAAGTAACAGTGTTGCCATTATTAGAGACAGTACAGCAATACACACAACAGGCCTAAAATGACACATTATGATATTTCTTTAAATTGATCTGCAGTACTGAAATAAATTTATTTGACTTACCGTCTGCAAGAGGCAAACATTGTTGCATTCCTGATGGTCCTGAAATAAGTTAAGTAAGAGGTAAGGACAACATCATCACATTTAACAGTAAGACAAGGGGGTAGTACATGTACTCCTCTATAACTGCATTGTGTACGTTCAACAAAAATGTGGTTGACAACTGCAAACTGAGCTTATCACTGTACCAAATTTGAACCCTCCCCCAAAAAAAGACATATGACACAGAAGTAACTTTTATTTCAATTGTTTAACTATACAACAGTATTCAACTGGTCATATAATAAAGCCTATCTGGAAGCTCCTCCTGGGATTCAGAAAGAGTGGCACATATGTCAAGGACAGCACATATGTCAAGGACATGTTGTGGTCCACTCTGCTGTGAGTTGTCTTGTTGGAGGATATTTGCCAAGAATTCATCATTGGGGGTGAGAGGTGGTTCTGCAGCAGGCCCAGCCCTGGTTACCCTCTTGTGTTAGGAAACAGCAGCTGAACACCTCCATGCAGAGGTAATAATGTCAGTGCCCCTGTGGTGCACCTTCTCATATGGCCAGCTCTGGCCACCTACAGAATTTATGTTGGTAACAATCTGCTACCATATTCTGATCCTTTCTGGCATATTGGGACAACCCCTTCTGAGAAGAAATACCCTATGTTGACAATGATTGTCAACAATATTATTTTTGTTTTGGCTTCACTGAAAGGGGAGTCTGTTCCTCAATGACATTTTGTGTTCTAAAATACAACAGAATGATAATGCACATAAGTATCATATAACTACAAAGTAACTGCTACCAGATAAAACAGTAAAGGTAGGTAGTCAGTAGTACCCAATGGAAAAACATGATACAGCCTACAGATATGAAACACTAATGACAGGCAGGATGCAAAACAAGGAGACTAGCAAGGGCAACGTATCCTTCCATGTGCTACCCACCCAAAAGAACAGCCCATTCTAGTTTGTAACATAACAGTAACATTTCTTCGCTCCCCCAACCTACAAAAGGACAGGCACATGAACCAATTTTCTAATAAAACATCTTTGAAATGCTAAATGTGCTTTCAAAGGACCTGACCCTGAAACATTTGTATGTATGTATCACACAGCTTTTTATTTTCATGTAATGTCAATAATTTGTACAGCTGAAATGTCTTCACAAACATGGCCTTGCCATCAGTACACTTCTAACTAATGCACAAAGATAACAGTGTAAAAGGATTTGCTTCACATTATTCATTAAAATATTACAGCATATGCATTATGTAGGTAAAATAGGACCATACCTCCTGGTGTTCAGTACTCCTCTGTAAAGATATCTTTGGAAATATATATATATTTTTCAAAGTCCTGCAAACATGTGGCAAGTGTCCTCACCATCAGGTTTACTAGCTTTTTATAACTGAGTAAATTATTAATGAATTTCATCTGTCTTAGTCTCTGTTTCAAAGATGATAGTTCCAGCATAAGCAGCTGAACTGTATGCTAATCAACCAGTCTGGTGGAGCTATTCAACAAGTTATAAAGCAACTATGCAGACTCCATGCTGTTTTTTCCTGTGGATTTCAAAAGCAGTGGAGTACAGACATATAAAGTCTACAAAGACAGAATGGCAAGAGCTGCTGCTGCTTAACTACATGTGTATGTGCTACAGGCTGCAGGCACTGTTACTGCTGCTGACAATAGGCCTAGGCAGAGAAGAGTTTTCAGGCCACATGTAACTTATCACAACATACATGACATGGACATTGTAGAGTGCTACAGGGTGGACAGGGACACAATACAGGAACTCTGTGACCCCTGATGGCCTCAGCTCAGAGCCACAGGCTTTGCCTCCCCATGTATTGGCTGTGTATTGCTTGCATCACAATCAGACCTGAACTAACACTGTGGCAACTGTTGCATTTATAAGGTAAGTCCTGGACATGTACTGTATTGTATAATAATATTATGTCATATCCATATATTTCATAAATCGGTACAGTAAGCAGTAAATGAGGGGAGATTTGTACACAAATCAGCCCTGAATCTATATGGTTGGTAATCATGTAGGCAGGGAAACTGAAGGGGTGTCCCATGTTGCATAATCAAGGGAGGGTATTACTGAGGTATGCAGGTATTGAATACTATGTTTCATGGGGTTTACACTTTTAGATGTCTACATTACTTACCAGTACATTGTTCAGTTTGAGGTGGGTGTGCAAAGTTGCATTTATGTCATGGTACTTAAAAAGGAATTTTTGCCATTTCTGATATAATTTCCTAGCATCAAACATGTCTGATAATGTCATAATGTATATGGGGATACATGTTGCGGTCTGTTCTGTACAAATCTATGGACATTTACTTGCTGTTGTTTCTGTGTAGACTCCTTTTCATGGCAGTATTCAGAATAAGCAACAGCACAGTAATATAAAAAAAATCAAATGTAATCAATTTGCTTAGTGCTTTTGTCCAAACAAATGGACTTGTTCAGAACAAATATTACACCTTCAGAACCTTATTATATACCCTTCATCACATGACCCAAACTTACTGTAAAAACATAAGATTCATTCTATTTAAATACATTAAAAATATTAATCTATAAAATATATGTTAAATAATGCAAATGTGTGACTAAATAAATAAAATATATATTTTAACATAATGGGCCAGATTCCAAAACAGTTGTTGTCAGTTTAAGTCTGCCCTGATTGCAATAGACTTGCTCTAAGTGTAAGTGACTTACTTCATTGTGAGGCATAGGCTTACTACAAAGAAGAACCTGACAACAGCCTGGTCTCTGTGTAGGTGGTCACCTACATTGAAAGTAAGTCTTTTGGAATAAGGCACTATATATTTTAGTCACTCTTAGAACCTCTCCATGGATTTACTAGAACAGTTTCAAGCACAGCAAAGTTAGATTTCCTAAACGAACATATTTCACAAAATGCAAGGAAAGCACATTATTCTCATTTCCCTTATGAATATCATAATTGGGTTAATAAATGTACTTTCTCAAGCATTCTTCTGCTTCCCCATATAATAGTCAACAAATGTTTTACATATATATATATATATATATATATATATATAGAGAGAGAGAGAGAGAGAGAGAGAGAGAGAGAGTACATGTTTTTGTATTTTAATGGTCTTGTTCAGTCCATTAATATAAATTATATGTCCCTCTAAAATATATTGGCACTTCACACTTATATGTTCCACTTCTCTTTTGTGTGATACTTGGAATTTTTTTTGTTTTTCTAATTTAACCTTAAAATTCATATGCTTTTCATATACAAATAATGACCTTTCTACCAGGCTGTCTCCAGCCTCTATATAGTAAGTGAATACATTCCATTTTTTCTTCTATAATGTTCTTAATTATGTTACTGTCTGCATGAAAGTTCAATATCATAGCCCTCCCAATCATTCCCTATATTATTATTACTATTATTATTATTAGCAGTAATACTTTTGTAACAGTTTTTACCAAATTCTTTCCCCAAAAACAGTGAACACCAAGTGTGTAAGGGTTTCAGGATAACCCATGACAAGCAAATATATAATTACTCAAGAAAGCAATCTATCACTATCCTTGATTCATGCATCATTTGTCACTTAACTATATAGTTTTATTTTGTTTAAGCCAATGATTATTACAAAAGTATAAACAATTATTATTACAAAAGTATAAACAATTATTACAGATTTTTTTTTCATTATACATTTGAAGTGAATCTCTTATCTTCCACATTCTTTATCAAAATCATGTCTAATTAATTTAAAACCACCATGGAATAATTCTAAATTCATTTTAAAAATGAAGTTGAGCAATTAGTAACATTTATAAATGAATCCAGCAAATCAGTAGATCTATTCCGGAACAAACAAATGTCATCTAAGAACCTTATATACAAATTCCAACACTGTGCATTTTTAGAGGTAAAATAATTTTCTCCCTATACCAAATAATCATATTTGCAGACATAATGATTCAAGAAGTCCCATAACTATTCCACTTAATTCCTTAAGGCATTGCCCTTCAAAGTATATGTAGTTATTTCTCAGTTTAATGTCCATGATCTCCATAATCCATTTTATATTCACAGATGTCAGACCAGTTAACTTTAGTAATGCTTCATGAAACCAAGATAACCCTATCTCATGTAGAATTAGTGAAAATAATTTTCCAGTATCAATAGTAACCATTATCAATTCATCATTGTACTTATTAGGTTTAATTTTTACGTAAAATTCAACAACTCACTTATTAAATAGGAAAGAGATCATAAAATCTTTTTTTAAATTTATATCTATAAAAATATATAAAATTCCCCAAGTAGGTGTTTCTTGGACCTTGGGCAGCTACTGTTGCATGAAGTGGTGGGCAATGCAAATCTTTAGGAGTTATAGGGATCCTAAATATTAAGGATTATTCAATCTGTCACTCAAAAAAATTAAATAAAGCATATTACATAAATGGTAATAAAATCTCTTCTGACAAGTGATATACATTCTTTTATTCCATCATGATTTCATTTTTGGACACAGTGCTATATTGCACTCCATCATTCAATAGTTGAAGCATATGGCCAGAACAATATGTTGTGTCCATAACAACAATGCCCTGTCCCTTATTTGCTTTTGTAACCCCAATCATACAATTTTTTTATAAATTCATTTAATAGATGATTTTCTTCTGTGCTAAAATTTCATATATAATAATTATCTTTAACACTTTTCTTATTAAATTCTTTCCCCTTAAATATAGTTCTTTCATCTTCTATAAAATGAATAACTAGAGCTAATCTTCTAACAAGCAACTTAAGTTCAACAAGTGTGTCAGCTATATCCATTTTTTTGTGCTGTCACAAAGGTAAACCATTTTTCAAATAATTCAACATGTTTTTTATTCATAATTAATTGACTATAATTAAAAATACTAAACCCACTGTGGGACTGAATGTCTAAATATAGAGTTAAACTCTTCTCCCTTCTTCTGCCTCGACCCTGTCTACAACCCCTCCTCATACCAAATTCTTTCTGTGTTATCTGTTGCTTCTGCACAAAGTTCTATGTCATATATTGTGGGATCATGATATTTTTCTCCAGTGATTATTCTATCAACCTTTGTGGCCATCAACAGCATTAAACAAATGCACAATGATGTTTAACAGAGTAATAAAACAGGTAGATGCTATTACACATAAGACACAAAACAAGTTAGAAACAGACAAGAATACAAGAAGGGTATTAGTGCCTACTAAGAGAAAACACAATGATTCAAAGAATGATCTTTATAATGTTTCTAATAATGGCAGTTGTGAAATGCACGTCAAAGAAAGCCAACCTTCTACCTTAGTAGATATATCAGAACCTTTAGAATTCCCTCCACTAAGATAGTCTCAAAGGTTAATAGAATGATCACTGGGGAAGAATATCACAATGACCAATGGTAGGTAGACTGGCAATTCTAATTTGTGTACCTGATACAGAAGAAAGGTCCAATAATCAACTTCCATTTCCACCCTTGCCTAGATAACTCTATGGTTGGTGGTGGGTATTGATGGGGTCACTACAGTAATGTGAATCAAAAATTAAACAAAAAAAATGCCTGTGGTCTCAGCAGTGACAATGCGTTTATATTACCCTATCGTATGATTTAAATAGTGAACGCTATTTCATCATACCTAAAATATCTAAACCACAAAATATCGAACATTCAGAACAGCAAATTTTTTCCCAGGGAAAAAAATTGCTGTTCAGAAACACAAACACACAACACAAGCACACCAAAATAAATAAACCACACACATACACTTAAAAAAAACATAGTTCTAACCCTACACTACTACCTATACACTCACCTTAACCCAACCTTAACCCTAAAGTCTCTAACTACTGCACACTCACCTTACCAGCTCCCTAACCCTAAAGTCCCTAACTACCGCACATTCACCTTACCCGCTCTCTAACTCTAAAGTCCCTAACTACCGCACACTCACCTTACCCGCTCCCTAACCCTAAAGCCCCTAACTACCGCACCCTCACCTTACCTGCTCCCTAACCCTAAAGTCTCTAACTATCGCACACTCACCTTACCCGCTCCCTAACCCTAATGTCCATTACTATCAGACACTCACCTTACGCCGATCTGTTCCCACACTTACTTTAACGTGGTCCGTAACCTCCATTCACATACTTACCTTACCTTGGTCCATAACCTTCCCACCACAGTAGAGTAAATAATGAAGCCATGGAATGGATAACCGAAATCTTACCCTAGGTAAGATTTCAAAGTTCCGTGGCTTCACTATTTTCAGTTTTCGACAAAAATGGGTCGATATTATAGCATTTGAAGTTTAAAAACTTCGATACTAAAATATAGACAGACCCAAGACAACATAAATCATATAAACATGATAAAAAAATGACAAACTTTTAGACACAATAAGTTCTTCCTCAAATCACCACAAATACATTTGTATAATATAACCCATTTATTGCCTTAGATTGCTGCCAACTTTAGAACTCATATATACATTTGCTGTCATCCAGAATATAGTTATGAAACACTGCAGCAGCTGCTTTAATCAAAGGAATCCACCTGAAGGGCAAGTACTTTCATAGGTGTTTTATGACAAAGTTGTATCTGGTTGAAATAAACTTCCTGATGATATTAAACCTAACAAAAATAATCCTGTTCCCTGGGATTAGATGGACTCACAAGCTGATCTTTACTACTATGATGATGATGATAATGATAATGATGATGATGAAATTATTTATTTATTTTTTTGTTATTTATTCTTTGTTAACTGAGAAAAATCATTGACACAGATGGACCATTTTCAGAATCAACCCCGGATACTGGCATCATTATACAATACACTGCGCCCCCCACACCACCCTACTTAAATATATTAACTCCAAGGTCACACTACACAGACAAAAACACGAAAACACCACCATACAAGCTACATTCCCCTCGCACACACACATCGCAGTAAAACAACACACTGACACACACTAAAGCTCCTAACCAAAACCCTTAAACATAAATACTTACCTGAAATTCCAGCTATGCATTCACACAGCACAACACCGGAAGCGTTACTTCAACATCTCTGTACTTCGGGATTTTGAAATTCGCTCTTCTGGGGTTTCAAATTTTGAGCTTTTGGCTTTATAATCTCGGGACTCTGAAATTCAATATTTCAGAATTTTGGGATTATAATGTGTTCCCATATATATATATATATATATATATTTTTTATTTATTTTACATTTGTTGACCGGGATAGTCTAACTGGATTTATGTCCATTTTCAGTAGAGTCCAGGGGAGATAAGCTCCAAGAGATTACTAGACTACTAACATACAGGTACTAGTTGTTATACAGTTAAATACTACAAATTTTAAACAGTTCAGGAATCTTCACAGTTTATACAAAAACATGTTATAAGCATTAGATAAGATATTTTAGACTTTATGTACAAGACTTCATTAGTAACTAGAAAGTAATTGTTAAACAAATGCATACTTCAAGTTTCAACAGTTCAGGAATGCTCACAGTTTAAACAATACTTGCTGCCTGCCTTAGGTAGGATGCTTTAGAATTATATGCAGAAGAATTAACTATAGATAATTTAAAATACCTATTAGGATAAGATATATATTTTGCCAAGGATAGGCCTTGATCTAAAAAGACACAGATAGAGCAGGAATTAGGTCTTAAGATAGGGTATTTGGGATATAGTATGATATTAGTCTGGATTTGTACAGTGACATAACCAATGGGTTTTAAGACAGAGTTTCAGATTGTGTTTAAAAAGTGCAAATGAAGACAGTGATGTAAGTTCATGGGGGAGTTGGTTCCAATACTTTCCAACTGCATTTGAGAGCAGAGCATCTCCTGCCATGTTATTAGATATTCATGTTGATGCAAGTAGTTTATTAGATGAGCGTAAAGTTGAAAGTTTCTTATATTGGGTAATGAAATTAGCAAGTATTGGGGTATTGGTAGGTTGGAAAAGGGTTATGTGCACAATGGTGAGTTGTTTAAAGTGAATCTAATTCAGAAGCTCTAACCAGCCTAATTGTTTCAGATTATGGCAGTGATAGGTCCTAAAGGAAGAAGCAGTAGCAAATCTGGCAATGCTATTGTAGGTGTTGGCTAGCTTGTTAAGGTTATTTTTTGACAAGTTAGTATATGTGGAAGAAGCATAAAGAAGTGCGGAGATAAGGTGGGAATAGGCAGTAGTGGTTCTGGCTAGTGGGGAGAGAAAGGGTTTTATCCTATAGAAGGAGTCTAGTTTCCTGTTGACAGTTTTTATGGTATTGTTGATATGGGTTTCAAAGTTCAGGTTGTTATCAATGGTTACCCCTCGAAGTTTAGTTGTTGGATCGGGAGATATGAGTGTACCATTATTGGATAAGACTGAAAAGTTCATTTGGAGTGATATACGGGTAGAAGTGAAGAGAAGGAGTTTGTTTTTGGGGGGTTCAAGAGGAGGCAGTATTGTAGAAACCAATGTTCTGTTTTATTGAACATTGTCTGACTTTGAGTCTGTAGTTGAGATTGAGATTTAGCTGAGCAGATTATTGTCGGATCATCTGTTTATTGTACACCGCTAGTTAAAGGAATATCTAGGTTGAGGTCATTGATAAATATTGAGAAAAGGAGGGGTCCCAATATAGGACCCTGAGGAAAACCTAGGGTAACTTGGAGATGGGATGAGAGGTTGTTGTCCCATAACACTGCCTGCTGTCTATTATCAAGGTAGGACTGGAACCATTTTATATTCTTTGCGTCCAAAGAGAAGGATTTTAGAATATTGAGAAGTAAGTGGTGGTTGACCATGTCGAATGCTTTAGAAAGGTCGATAAAAAGTGCTGAAGAGAGAAGATTGTTATTACGTTTTTTATTGATGTTGTTAGTGAAGGATAGGAGTGCAGTTGTTGTACTGTGGAAAAGCCTGAAGCCATGTTGAGATTTGGCCAGTAAATTGTTCTGGAGTAGCTGGTCTAGTAACTGCCTGTGGAAGTACATTTCCATTATTTTAGCTAATGGGGAAAGTAGAGCTATGGGACGATAGTTAGAATATTCTCTGGAGTTTCCACCCTTGTGTAGGGGGATAATGTAGGAGCTTTTCCAGATGGTGGGAATAGTGCTTTCTTGTATGGTTCTATTTATCAGCAATGATACAGGATAAGCTATGACTTTGGCTGCCTTTTGCAGGTATTCAGCAGGTAGCTGGTCAGCTGAGGGGGTAGTAGGTTTTAGTTTAAGAGGTTGCAGATGAGGGAAGTTGGGACAGGTTGCAGATTTAGAGTTAGGAGAGAGTTAGTAATATTGGTTGGAAGGGCAGAGCTATTGACTGTTAGTTGATTAGCAAGTGTTTGGATGATCTCAGTGAAGAAGGTATTAAAAGTATTAGCAGTTTGCTTTGGATTGTCGGAAATTGATCCTATAGGGGGAGGTGTTGCGGATTGGCCTGGTTGAAGTAGTCTGTTTATGCTAGCCCAGAACTGTTGTGGATTATTTTGGTTGGTCTGTTGGAGGTGGAAGTAAAAGTTTTTTTTATCTTCGAGTATAGCTTTGTTAGTCTTATTTCTTTTTTGCCTGAATTGTTGTTGGTCTACGGGATTTTTAGTTGTTCTCCATAGTGCCCAAACTTTATTTATCTGATGAATTTTCTGCCTGGTTTTCTTTGTAAGCCATGGGGCAGGTTTAGATTTAATTTTGATGGAACGCTTTGGTGCATGGTGGTTAAGGATTGCTAAGAATTTTGAGTTAAAGTAGTTTGTTGCTTCATCAAGTGGGAGGTATTTTATAGGTGACCAATCACGTTGTTTTAGTTCAGCTTGGAAGTTATTGGGGTTAAAGTTTCTGTTTGATTCTTATTGTTTTATATATGGTTGGGTTGTGTGAGCTCGACCTTTGCCTAATTATGTAAGTGAGGGAATGGTCACTTACATTGTCATGGAGGGTCCAGAGTGGTGATGCTGTTACCAGGGAGCAAGTATATATATATATATATATATATATATATATATATATATACACACACACACACACACACACACACACACATATATATATATATATATATATATATATATATATATATATATATATATATATATATATATATATGGGTCCCCTTCATATGGTCGACTTTTCATAAAGTCGACTTTCATATGGCCGAGACCATATAATCAACTTTTGAAAAGCCGACCATGGGGAACCGCTATCTCTGTACAGTGCGGAATGGGAAACTTTCCCACTTCCGCACTGTAGTGCGATCTTGGAGTCTGTATATTAAATATATATATATATATATATATATATATATATATATATATATATATATATATATATATATGGATCCCCTACACAACACCGACATTCCAGAATGCCGACAACCATATGGCCGACACCATATGATCGACATTCAGAATGCTGACATTGTGAGAGGTCCATAGAAAAGGAAAAGGAAATTTCCTTTCAACTGTTAGCAAGGGGCCTACGCCCCCTGCATCCCCTGTGGGAGGCTCTGCCCCCCACACCTCCTGTAACTTTAATATACCGACTCTGAGATCGCACTACAGTGTAGGAATGGAAATCTTTCCATTCCGCACTATAGTGAGATGCCGGTTCTGCATTGTCGGCATTCTGAATGTCGACCATATGGTGTCGGACGTATGGTTGTCGGCATTCTGGAATGTTGGCAAACTGAAGGGGACCCATATATATATATATATATATATATATATATATATATATATATATATATATATATATATTCATATATATATTCATATACACACACACACACACACACACACACACACACATATATATATATATATATATATATATATATATATATATGTTCAAACAAATCCCAAAGATGACTAGTTCAGCAACGACCATAAGCACACTTCCACCTCATTGTTACGTCTGAGGAAGCGGTGGCAAACCGTGAAAGCGCTTACGTTGTTTGGATCCTGTTATCACTTTGTTATTAAAT
Source organism: Protopterus annectens (assembly GCF_019279795.1). Classification (NCBI taxonomy): domain Eukaryota; kingdom Metazoa; phylum Chordata; order Ceratodontiformes; family Protopteridae; genus Protopterus; species Protopterus annectens. The sequence continues at coordinate 1,647,993,362 of NC_056743.1, read as the reverse complement.
ATTCGTTCGTTAGTTAACGTTTCCGAAGTGGTTTTCTTGAGGTGGAAGTGTGCTTATGGTCGTTGCTGAACTAGTCATCTTTGGGATTTGTTTGAACATATTTTTTTGGGATATACTTCGAAGTTTGAACGATATATATATATATCTATACACACACATACATACATACATATATATGTAAAATTGCTGAAGTGTTAAAGACTTAAGAATTCCAAACAAATTGAAAGGTGCAAAAGTAAATGTGTATGAAATAATACAGTATGAAATCTCTGATGAAGTGACTACCATTAAGGCAGTAAACACAGACAATCTCATCAATGTTAATAGGCATTCAAGGTACAGATAAACATTTAGGATCTGATATCAAAAAACTTGCTGTCAGAGTAAGTGACCACTTATACAAGAGCAAGTGTTTTAGAATCAAGCTCCTGGTATAAGCCTACTTATAAACAGGTCTTACACCAATGCAAGTCACTTATACTGATAGTAAGTCTTTCAGAATCAAGACAGACTTACACTGAAAGCATCTCTTTTGGAATCTGTTCCTTAGTGTCATCAGATATATACATAGCATTCTTTGCTATTTATATGGAGAGAAGGAGGAAGAAAGACAGGAGGGGGGAGTGGTGAAATAGTGAATAAAAGAGAAGAAATGGGGGCAGAGGGAAGTAAGAGAAGGGATGAGTGGGGAGAGAGGGAGGAAATAAGAGGGGAAGGTAATATTATTAAGTGATATATGACACACAATGAATGGTATTCATAATTGCACCTTTCACTGTTTTGTTAACATTATTTTCAATCTATTGTCATTTTTTCTTAAAAAAGGACCATAAAAGCATAAATATGTCTGATAGATATTTTGATCTTTAATTACACAGTAGTTAACTATTGATTCTTAACAAGAAAGAAAGAAAAAATGTATAGGTGTTCTGGTCATGAAGAATTTGATAAGACCCAGAAATATTTTTACAGCTTGCATTGTATAAATGTCAAGGAGATACATAAAGTTACTTTGAAAAATAAGAGGGTAGCAACCCTCAAACTCAACAATGCACAATGACACACCAACCTTTAATACTGCTCAATACCTAAAAGCAAAACAGTTTGGCTATGGATAGATGTACTTTATTTTTCACCTGACTGGCATGTCATAGGTGGAAAATGACTATAGAAAGTCAAATATCAATGCAAAGACTTTCATTATGATGAAATCATAAAGTTTGGATCACTTATGATCTAAATCTGCCAGATGTCAACTTATAAATACAAAAAGGAAAATGCCAAGAAGCCAAAGCTGACCTACAAAAATATAAGATTCTGCTGACCTTAAGAGAATGAACTATCTTCAGATGGGTGATACAGTAGTGATGATATACGAGTTCAATACTCCTCAATGAACCGAAAAATACAAACATTTCTAAAACAGTTCTTACTGCAAACCTTTCTCCATGGATACACTGATTTAGCAATAAAAACAGTGATTTCAATCAGAAAGCAAAAATAATATTTAAACGACAATCTATGCATTTATCCAAAAATGTATAGACAGTAATAATTTCAAATGACAATTGGTGTCCCTTGTGGCTTCATAACTATTATAGCTAAACAGTTGGTTTTGTTTTGCATTAGTATTTAGTTTCCAACGTTTCAACTGGCATGCTTTTTGTCAGCTCTTTCTTCTCCTGATACTGCAGCTTGTTTCTTCTTCCCTGAGTGAGGACAGATCTGTGGTAGGAGTGGGTTTAATATGCAAGCACAGAGAGAGAGCGAGAGAGACTTCAGGTTTAGCTTCGTGTCTGTGATGTTTTTAATGAACATTTGGACCATGCCACTCTCTATGATCACCAGTACTCCATTCCCTATTATCCCATTCATTGTACTAGCACTTTATAACTTACAGTGAATGGCATTTTGAATAACTCTAGAGAAGTAAAAGCCATTTTGAGAAATCAGACCACAGTATTACAAGAATCTGATGGCAAACAAAGTTAAGTCAGTGTTTGGTGCAGTTCTTTCTTCCCAGCATATAACTCTTCCACTAAACCTTCCCAGCATATAACTCCTCCACTAAACAACATTTGAGTAAAAGTGGAATCATATTTTGCATGAAAATAAATTATTTTCCGTAACTTTAACATTTTGCGGCTTTGAGTTATAATGCACTAAATTATGTGTATGTGTGTTTGGGGAGGTGACACTCAGTTTAGGTAGTGCAGTGGGGCCCTCCTCCATGCAAAAGTGGTTTGTGTCAATACAGCTTTTGCTCTTCTAGTTTCCCTAAAAAATGTCACTGCACTTTTGTACATCATCCATTTGCAAAAGAAACACTTGTGTGCCATACATTTCTATACATGTCCTCAATTTCACTTTAACTAGGGCAGGCAGTGGGTTCACTGACAGACTCGTTGACATGAGAAAGTTTCACTGCCATCTAAAGCATTACAGTCACCAGTGATCCCAAAATTTCTCTCTTTCTCTCTTGCTGCTGATCTCGAGCAGTGGCAGTCATAGCCAAAATGCAAGTACCGTCTTTATTCACAAAAGAATGAGGAGAAGATGGCAGCTTTCCATTTCATTCCTCAGTACACTCTGCACTCTGAGCTGCGGTTAATGATGCTGTAGGAATTCCTCAGTGCACTCTGCACTCTGAGCTGTGGTTAATGATGCTGTAGGAATTCCTCAGTACACTCTGCACTCTGAGCTGTGGTTAATGATGCTGTAGGAATTCCTCAGTACACTCTGCACTCTGAGCTGTGGTTAATGATGCTGTAGGAATTACTCAGTACACTCTTCACTCTGAGCTGTGGTTAATGATGCTGTAGGAATTCCTCAGTACACTCTGCACTCTGAGCTGTGGTTAATGATGCTGTAGGAATTCCTCAGTACACTCTGCACTCTGAGCTGTGGTTAATGATGCTGTAGGAATTCCACAGTGCACGCTGCACTCTGAGCTGTGGTTAATGATGCTGTAGGAATTCCTCAGTACACTCTGCACTCTGAGCTGTGGTTAATGATGCTGTAGGAATTCCTCAGTGCACTCTGCACTCTGAGCTGTGGTTAATGATGCTGTAGGAATTCCTCAGTACACTCTGCACTCTGAGCTGTGGTTAATGATGCTGTAGGAATTCCTCAGTACACTCTGCACTCTGAGCTGTGGTTAATGATGCTGTAGGAATTCCTCAGTACACTCTGCACTCTGAGCTGTGGTTAATGATTCTGTAGGAATTCCTCAGTACACTCTGCACTCTGAGCTGTGGTTAATGATGCTGTAGGAATTCCTCAGTACACTCTGCACTCTGAGCTGTGGTTAATGATGCTGTAGGAATTCCTCAGTACACTCTGCACTCTGAGCTGTGGTTAATGATGCTGTAGGAATTCCTCAGTGCACTCTGCACTCCGTGCTGTGGTTAATGATGCTGTAGGAATTCCTCAGTACACTCTGCACTCTGAGCTGTGGTTAATGATGCTGTAGGAATTCCTCAGTACACTCTGCACTCTGGGCTGTGGTTAATGATGCTGTAGGAATTCCTCAGTACACTCTGCACTCTGAGCTGTGGTTAATGATGCTGTAGGAATTCCTCAGTACACTCTGCACTCTGAGCTGTGGTTAATGATGCTGTAGGAATTCCTCAGTACACTCTGCACTCTGAGCTGTGGTTAATGATGCTATAGGAATTCCTCAGTACACTCTGCACTCTGAGCTGAGGTTAATGATGCTGTAGGAATTCCTCAGTACACTCTGCACTCTGAGCTGTGGTTAATGATGCTGTAGGAATTCCTCAGTACACTCTGCACTCTGAGCTGTGGTTAATGATGCTGTAGGAATTCCTCAGTACACTCTGCACTCTGAGCTGTGGTTAATGATGCTGTAGGAATTCCTCAGTACACTCTGCACTCTGAGCTGTGGTTAATGATGCTGTAGGAATTCCTCAGTACACTCTGCACTCTGAGCTGTGGTTAATGATGCTGTAGGAATTCCTCAGTACACGCTGCACTCTGAGCTGTGGTTAATGATGCTGTAGGAATTCCTCAGTACACTCTGAGCTGTGGTTAATGATGCTGTAGGAATTCCTCAGTACACTCTGAGCTGTGGTTAATGATGCTGTAGGAATTCCTCAGTACACTCTGCACTCTGAGCTGTGGTTAATGATGCTGTAGGAATTCCTCAGTACACTCTGCACTCTGAGCTGTGGTTAATGATGCTGTAGGAATTCCTCAGTACACTCTGCACTCTGAGCTGTGGTTAATGATGCTGTAGGAATTCCACAGTGCACGCTGCACTCTGAGCTGTGGTTAATGATGCTGTAGGAATTCCTCAGTACACTCTGCACTCTGAGCTGTGGTTAATGATGCTGTAGGAATTCCTCAGTGCACTCTGCACTCTGAGCTGTGGTTAATGATGCTGTAGGAATTCCTCAGTACACTCTGCACTCTGAGCTGTGGTTAATGATGCTGTAGGAATTCCTCAGTACACTCTGCACTCTGAGCTGTGGTTAATGATGCTGTAGGAATTCCTCAGTACACTCTGCACTCTGAGCTGTGGTTAATGATGCTGTAGGAATTCCTCAGTACACTCTGCACTCTGAGCTGTGGTTAATGATTCTGTAGGAATTCCTCAGTACACTCTGCACTCTGAGCTGTGGTTAATGATGCTGTAGGAATTCCTCAGTACACTCTGCACTCTGAGCTGTGGTTAATGATGCTGTAGGAATTCCTCAGTACACTCTGCACTCTGAGCTGTGTTTAATGATGCTGTAGGAATTCCTCAGTGCACTCTGCACTCTGCGCTGTGGTTAATGATGCTGTAGGAATTCCTCAGTACACTCTGCACTCTGAGCTGTGGATAATGATGCTGTAGGAATTCCTCAGTACACTCTGCACTCTGGGCTGTGGTTAATGATGCTGTAGGAATTCCTCAGTACACTCTGCACTCTGAGCTGTGGTTAATGATGCTGTAGGAATTCCTCAGTACACTCTGCACTCTGAGCTGTGGTTAATGATGCTGTAGGAATTCCTCAGTACACTCTGCACTCTGAGCTGTGGTTAATGATGCTATAGGAATTCCTCAGTACACTCTGCACTCTGAGCTGTGGTTAATGATGCTGTAGGAATTCCTCAGTACACTCTGCACTCTGAGCTGTGGTTAATGATGCTGTAGGAATTCCTCAGTACACTCTGCACTCTGAGCTGTGGTTAATGATGCTGTAGGAATTCCTCAGTACACTCTGCACTCTGAGCTGTGGTTAATGATGCTGTAGGAATTCCTCAGTACACTCTGCACTCTGAGCTGCGGTTAATGATGCTGTAGGAATTCCTCAGTACACTCTGCACTCTGAGCTGTGGTTAATGATGCTGTAGGAATTCCTCAGTTTACGCTGCACTCTGAGCTGTGGTTAATGATGCTGTAGGAATTCCTCAGTACACTCTGAGCTGTGGTTAATGATGCTGTAGGAATTCCTCAGTACACGCTGCACTCTGAGCTGTGGTTAATGATGCTGTAGGAATTCCTCAGTACACTCTGCACTCTGAGCTGTGGTTAATGATGCTGTAGGAATTCCTCAGTGCACTCTGAGCTGTGGTTAATGATGCTGTAGGAATTCCTCAGTACACTCTGCACTCTGAGCTGTGGTTAATGATCCTGTAGGAATTCCTCAGTACACTCTGCACTCTGAGCTGTGGTTAATGATGCTGTAGGAATTCCTCAGTACACTCTGCACTCTGAGCTGTGGTTAATGATGCTGTAGGAATTCCTCAGTACACTCTGAGCTGTGGTTAATGATGCTGTAGGAATTCCTCAGTACACGCTGCACTCTGAGCTGTGGTTAATGATGCTGTAGGAATTCCTCAGTACACTCTGCACTCTGCGCTGTGGTTAATGATGCTGTAGGAATTCCTCAGTACACGCTGCACTCTGAGCTGTGGTTAATGATGCTGTAGGAATTCTTCAGTACACTCTGCACTCTGAGCTGTGGTTAATGATGCTGTAGGAATTCCTCAGTGCACTCTGCACTCTGAGCTGTGGTTAATGATGCTGTAGGAATTCCTCAGTGCACTCTGAGCTGTGGTTAATGATGCTGTAGGAATTCCTCAGTACACTCTGCACTCTGAGCTGTGGTTAATGATGCTGTAGGAATTCCTCAGTACACTCTGCACTCTGAGCTGTGGTTAATGATGCTGTAGGAATTCCTCAGTACACTCTGCACTCTGAGCTGCGGTTAATGATGCTGTAGGAATTCCTCAGTACACTCTGCACTCTGAGCTGCGGTTAATGATGCTGTAGGAATTCCTCAGTACACTCTGCACTCTGAGCTGTGGTTAATGATGCTGTAGGAATTCCTCAGTACACTCTGCACTTTGAGCTGCGGTTAATGATGCTGTAGGAATTCCTCAGTACACTCTGCACTCTGAGCTGTGGTTAATGATGCAGTAGGAATTCCTCAGTACACGCTGCACTCTGAGCTGTGGTTAATGATGCTGTAGGAATTCCTCAGTGCACTCTGCACTCTGAGCTGTGGTTAATGATGCTATAGGAATTCCACAGTACACGCTGCACTCTGAGCTGTGGTTAATGATGCTGTCGGAATTCCTCAGTACACTCTGCACTCTGAGCTGTGGTTAATGATGCTGTAGGAATTCCTCAGTACACTCTGCACTCTGGGCTGTGGTTAATGATGGTGTAGGAATTCCTCAGTACACTCTGAGCTGTGGTTAATGATGCTGTAGGAATTCCTCAGTACACTCTGCACTCTGAGCTGCGGTTAATGATGCTGTAGGAATTCCTCAGTACACTCTGCACTCTGAGCTGTGGTTAATGATGCTGTAGGAATTCCTCAGTACACTCTGCACTCTGAGCTGTGGTTAATGATGCTGTAGGAATTCCTCAGTACACTCTGCACTCTGAGCTGCGGTTAATGATGCTGTAGGAATTCCTCAGTACACTCTGAGCTGTGGTTAATGATGCTGTAGGAATTCCTCAGTACACGCTGCACTCTGAGCTGTGGTTAATGATGCTGTAGGAATTCCTCAGTACACTCTGCACTCTGAGCTGCGGTTAATGATGCTGTAGGAATTCCTCAGTACACTCTGCACTCTGAGCTGTGGTTAATGATGCTGTAGGAATTCCTCAGTACACTCTGCACTCTGAGCTGTGGTTAATGATGCTGTAGGAATTCCTCAGTACACTCTGCACTCTGAGCTGTGGTTAATGATGCTGTAGGAATTCCTCAGTACACTCTGCACTCTGAGCTGTGGTTAATGATGCTGTAGGAATTCCTCAGTACACTCTGCACTCTGAGCTGTGGTTAATGATGCTGTAGGAATTCCTCAGTACACTCTGAGCTGTGGTTAATGATGCTATAGGAATTCCTCAGTACACTCTGCACTCTGAGCTGTGGTTAATGATGCTGTAGGAATTCCTCAGTACACTCTGCACTCTGAGCTGTGGTTAATGATGCTGTAGGAATTCCTCAGTGCACTCTGAGCTGTGGTTAATGATGCTGTAGGAATTCCTCAGTACACTCTGCACTCTGAGCTGTGGTTAATGATGCTGTAGGAATTCCTCAGTACACTCTGCACTCTGAGCTGTGGTTAATGATGCTGTAGGAATTCCTCAGTACACTCTGCACTCTGAGCTGTGGTTAATGATGCTGTAGGAATTCCTCAGTACACTCTGAGCTGTGGTTAATGATGCTGTAGGAATTCCTCAGTACACTCTGCACTCTGAGCTGTGGTTAATGATGCTGTAGGAATTCCTCAGTACACTCTGCACTCTGAGCTGTGGTTAATGATGCTGTAGGAATTCCTCAGTACACTCTGCACTCTGAGCTGTGGTTAATGATGCTGTAGGAATTCCTCAGTACACTCTGCACTCTGAGCTGTGGTTAATGATGCTGTAGGAATTCCTCAGTGCACTCTGCACTCTGAGCTGTGGTTAATGATGCTGTAGGAATTCCTCAGTGCACTCTGAGCTGTGGTTAATGATGCTGTAGGAATTCCTCAGTACACTCTGCACTCTGAGCTGTGGTTAATGATGCTGTAGGAATTCCTCAGTACACTCTGCACTCTGAGCTGTGGTTAATGATGCTGTAGGAATTCCTCAGTACACTCTGCACTCTGAGCTGTGGTTAATGATGCTGTAGGAATTCCTCAGTACACTCTGCACTCTGAGCTGTGGTTAATGATGCTGTAGGAATTCCTCAGTACACTCTGCACTCTGAGCTGTGGTTAATGATGCTGTAGGAATTCCTCAGTACACTCTGCACTCTGAGCTGTGGTTAATGATGCTGTAGGAATTCCTCAGTACACTCTGCACTCTGAGCTGCGGTTAATGATGCTGTAGGAATTCCTCAGTACACTCTGCACTCTGAGCTGTGGTTAATGATGCTGTAGGAATTCCTCAGTAGCCTCTGCACTCTGAGCTGTGGTTAATGATGCTGTAGGAATTCCTCAGTACACTCTGCACTCTGAGCTGTGGTTAATGATGCTGTAGGAATTCCTCAGTACACTCTGCACTCTGAGCTGTGGTTAATGATGCTGTAGGAATTCCTCAGTACACTCTGCACTCTGAGCTGTGGTTAATGATGCTGTAGGAATTCCTCAGTACACTCTGCACTCTGAGCTGTGGTTAATGATGCTGTAGGAATTCCTCAGTACACTCTGCACTCTGAGCTGTGGTTAATGATGCTGTAGGAATTCCTCAGTACACTCTGCACTCTGAGCTGTGGTTAATGATGCTGTAGGAATTCCTCAGTACACTCTGCACTCTGAGCTGTGGTTAATGATGCTGTAGGAATTCCTCAGTACACTCTGCACTCTGAGCTGTGGTTAATGATGCTGTAGGAATTCCTCAGTACACTCTGCACTCTGAGCTGTGGTTAATGAAGCTGTAGGAATTCCCCAGTACACTCTGCACCCTGAGCTCTGGTTAATGATGCTGTAGGAATTCCTCAGTACACTCTGCACTCTGAGCTGTGGTTAATGATGCTGTAGGAATTCCTCAGTACACTCTGCACTCTGAGCTGTGGTTAATGATGCTGTAGGAATTCCTCAGTACACTCTGCACTCTGAGCTGTGGTTAATGATGCTGTAGGAATTCCTCAGTACACTCTGCACTCTGAGCTGTGGTTAATGATGCTGTAGGAATTCCTCAGTACACTCTGCACTCTGAGCTGTGGTTAATGATGCTGTAGGAATTCCTCAGTACACTCTGCACTCTGAGCTGTGGTTAATGATGCTGTAGGAATTCCTCAGTACACTCTGCACTCTGAGCTGTGGTTAATGATGCTGTAGGAATTCCTCAGTACACTCTGCACTCTGAGCTGTGGTTAATGATGCTGTAGGAATTCCTCAGTACACTCTGCACTCTGAGCTGTGGTTAATGATGCTGTAGGAATTCCTCAGTACACTCTGCACTCTGAGCTGTGGTTAATGATGCTGTAGGAATTCCTCAGTACACTCTGCACTCTGAGCTGTGGTTAATGATGCTGTAGGAATTCCTCAGTACACTCTGCACTCTGAGCTGTGGTTAATGATGCTGTAGGAATTCCTCAGTACACTCTGCACTCTGAGCTGTGGTTAATGATGCTGTAGGAATTCCTCAGTACACTCTGAGCTGTGGTTAATGATGCTGTAGGAATTCCTCAGTACACTCTGCACTCTGAGCTGTGGTTAATGATGCTGTAGGAATTCCTCAGTACACTCTGCACTCTGAGCTGTGGTTAATGATGCTGTAGGAATTCCTCAGTACACTCTGCACTCTGAGCTGTGGTTAATGATGCTGTAGGAATTCCTCAGTACACTCTGCACTCTGAGCTGTGGTTAATGATGCTGTAGGAATTCCTCAGTACACTCTGCACTCTGAGCTGTGGTTAATGATGCTGTAGGAATTCCTCAGTACACTCTGCACTCTGAGCTGTGGTTAATGATGCTGTAGGAATTCCTCAGTACACTCTGCACTCTGAGCTGTGGTTAATGATGCTGTAGGAATTCCTCAGTACACTCTGCACTCTGAGCTGTGGTTAATGATGCTGTAGGAATTCCTCAGTACACTCTGCACTCTGAGCTGTGGTTAATGATGCTGTAGGAATTCCTCAGTACACTCTGCACTCTGAGCTGTGGTTAATGATGCTGTAGGAATTCCTCAGTACACTCTGCACTCTGAGCTGTGGTTAATGATGCTGTAGGAATTCCTCAGTACACTCTGCACTCTGAGCTGTGGTTAATGATGCTGTAGGAATTCCTCAGTACACTCTGCACTCTGAGCTGTGGTTAATGATGCTGTAGGAATTCCTCAGTACACTCTGCACTCTGAGCTGTGGTTAATGATGCTGTAGGAATTCCTCAGTACACTCTGCACTCTGAGCTGTGGTTAATGATGCTGTAGGAATTCCTCAGTACACTCTGCACTCTGAGCTGTGGTTAATGATGCTGTAGGAATTCCTCAGTACACTCTGCACTCTGAGCTGTGGTTAATGATGCTGTAGGAATTCCTCAGTACACTCTGCACTCTGAGCTGTGGTTAATGATGCTGTAGGAATTCCTCAGTACACTCTGCACTCTGAGCTGTGGTTATTGATGCTGTAGGAATTCCTCAGTACACTCTGCACTCTGAGCTGTGGTTAATGATGCTGTAGGAATTCCTCAGTACACTCTGCACTCTGAGCTGTGGTTAATGATGCTGTAGGAATTCCTCAGTACACTCTGCACTCTGAGCTGTGGTTAATGATGCTGTAGGAATTCCTCAGTACACTCTGCACTCTGAGCTGTGGTTAATGATGCTGTAGGAATTCCTCAGTACACTCTGCACTCTGAGCTGTGGTTAATGATGCTGTAGGAATTCCTCAGTACACTCTGCACTCTGAGCTGTGGTTAATGATGCTGTAGGAATTCCTCAGTACACTCTGCACTCTGAGCTGTGGTTAATGATGCTGTAGGAATTCCTCAGTACACTCTGCACTCTGAGCTGTGGTTAATGATGCTGTAGGAATTCCTCAGTACACTCTGCACTCTGAGCTGTGGTTAATGATGCTGTAGGAATTCCTCAGTACACTCTGCACTCTGAGCTGTGGTTAATGATGCTGTAGGAATTCCTCAGTACACTCTGCACTCTGAGCTGTGGTTAATGATGCTGTAGGAATTCCTCAGTACACTCTGCACTCTGAGCTGTGGTTAATGATGCTGTAGGAATTCCTCAGTACACTCTGCACTCTGAGCTGTGGTTAATGATGCTGTAGGAATTCCTCAGTACACTCTGCACTCTGAGCTGTGGTTAATGATGCTGTAGGAATTCCTCAGTACACTCTGCACTCTGAGCTGTGGTTAATGATGCTGTAGGAATTCCTCAGTACACTCTGCACTCTGAGCTGTGGTTAATGATGCTGTAGGAATTCCTCAGTACACTCTGCACTCTGAGCTGTGGTTAATGATGCTGTAGGAATTCCTCAGTACACTCTGCACTCTGAGCTGTGGTTAATGATGCTGTAGGAATTCCTCAGTACACTCTGCACTCTGAGCTGTGGTTAATGATGCTGTAGGAATTCCTCAGTACACTCTGCACTCTGAGCTGTGGTTAATGATGCTGTAGGAATTCCTCAGTACACTCTGCACTCTGAGCTGTGGTTAATGATGCTGTAGGAATTCCTCAGTACACTCTGCACTCTGAGCTGTGGTTAATGATGCTGTAGGAATTCCTCAGTACACTCTGCACTCTGAGCTGTGGTTAATGATGCTGTAGGAATTCCTCAGTACACTCTGCACTCTGAGCTGTGGTTAATGATGCTGTAGGAATTCCTCAGTACACTCTGCACTCTGAGCTGTGGTTAATGATGCTGTAGGAATTCCTCAGTACACTCTGCACTCTGAGCTGTGGTTAATGATGCTGTAGGAATTCCTCAGTACACTCTGCACTCTGAGCTGTGGTTAATGATGCTGTAGGAATTCCTCAGTACACTCTGCACTCTGAGCTGTGGTTAATGATGCTGTAGGAATTCCTCAGTACACTCTGCACTCTGAGCTGTGGTTAATGATGCTGTAGGAATTCCTCAGTACACTCTGCACTCTGAGCTGTGGTTAATGATGCTGTAGGAATTCCTCAGTACACTCTGCACTCTGAGCTGTGGTTAATGATGCTGTAGGAATTCCTCAGTACACTCTGCACTCTGAGCTGTGGTTAATGATGCTGTAGGAATTCCTCAGTACACTCTGCACTCTGAGCTGTGGTTAATGATGCTGTAGGAATTCCTCAGTACACTCTGCACTCTGAGCTGTGGTTAATGATGCTGTAGGAATTCCTCAGTACACTCTGCACTCTGAGCTGTGGTTAATGATGCTGTAGGAATTCCTCAGTACACTCTGCACTCTGAGCTGTGGTTAATGATGCTGTAGGAATTCCTCAGTACACTCTGCACTCTGAGCTGTGGTTAATGATGCTGTAGGAATTCCTCAGTACACTCTGCACTCTGAGCTGTGGTTAATGATGCTGTAGGAATTCCTCAGTACACTCTGCACTCTGAGCTGTGGTTAATGATGCTGTAGGAATTCCTCAGTACACTCTGCACTCTGAGCTGTGGTTAATGATGCTGTAGGAATTCCTCAGTACACTCTGCACTCTGAGCTGTGGTTAATGATGCTGTAGGAATTCCTCAGTACACTCTGCACTCTGAGCTGTGGTTAATGATGCTGTAGGAATTCCTCAGTACACTCTGCACCTGAGCTGTGGTTAATGATGCTGTAGGAATTCCTCAGTACACTCTGCACTCTGAGCTGTGGTTTATGATGCTGTAGGAATTCCTCAGTACACTCTGCACTCTGAGCTGTGGTTAATGATGCTGTAGGAATTCCTCAGTACACTCTGCACTCTGAGCTGTGGTTAATGATGCTGTAGGAATTCCTCAGTACACTCTGCACTCTGAGCTGTGGTTAATGATGCTGTAGGAATTCCTCAGTACACTCTGCACTCTGAGCTGTGGTTAATGATGCTGTAGGAATTCCTCAGTACACTCTGCACTCTGAGCTGTGGTTAATGATGCTGTAGGAATTCCTCAGTACACTCTGCACTCTGAGCTGTGGTTAATGATGCTGTAGGAATTCCTCAGTACACTCTGCACTCTGAGCTGTGGTTAATGATGCTGTAGGAATTCCTCAGTACACTCTGCACTCTGAGCTGTGGTTAATGATGCTGTAGGAATTCCTCAGTACACTCTGCACTCTGAGCTGTGGTTAATGATGCTGTAGGAATTCCTCAGTACACTCTGCACTCTGAGCTGTGGTTAATGATGCTGTAGGAATTCCTCAGTACACTCTGCACTCTGAGCTGTGGTTAATGATGCTGTAGGAATTCCTCAGTACACTCTGCACTCTGAGCTGTGGTTAATGATGCTGTAGGAATTCCTCAGTACACTCTGCACTCTGAGCTGTGGTTAATGATGCTGTAGGAATTCCTCAGTACACTCTGCACTCTGAGCTGTGGTTAATGATGCTGTAGGAATTCCTCAGTACACTCTGCACTCTGAGCTGTGGTTAATGATGCTGTAGGAATTCCTCAGTACACTCTGCACTCTGAGCTGTGGTTAATGATGCTGTAGGAATTCCTCAGTACACTCTGCACTCTGAGCTGTGGTTAATGATGCTGTAGGAATTCCTCAGTACACTCTGCACTCTGAGCTGTGGTTAATGATGCTGTAGGAATTCCTCAGTACACTCTGCACTCTGAGCTGTGGTTAATGATGCTGTAGGAATTCCTCAGTACACTCTGCACTCTGAGCTGTGGTTAATGATGCTGTAGGAATTCCTCAGTACACTCTGCACTCTGAGCTGTGGTTAATGATGCTGTAGGAATTCCTCAGTACACTCTGCACTCTGAGCTGTGGTTAATGATGCTGTAGGAATTCCTCAGTACACTCTGCACTCTGAGCTGTGGTTAATGATGCTGTAGGAATTCCTCAGTACACTCTGCACTCTGAGCTGTGGTTAATGATGCTGTAGGAATTCCTCAGTACACTCTGCACTCTGAGCTGTGGTTAATGATGCTGTAGGAATTCCTCAGTACACTCTGCACTCTGAGCTGTGGTTAATGATGCTGTAGGAATTCCTCAGTACACTCTGCACTCTGAGCTGTGGTTAATGATGCTGTAGGAATTCCTCAGTACACTCTGCACTCTGAGCTGTGGTTAATGATGCTGTAGGAATTCCTCAGTACACTCTGCACTCTGAGCTGTGGTTAATGATGCTGTAGGAATTCCTCAGTACACTCTGCACTCTGAGCTGTGGTTAATGATGCTGTAGGAATTCCTCAGTACACTCTGCACTCTGAGCTGTGGTTAATGATGCTGTAGGAATTCCTCAGTACACTCTGCACTCTGAGCTGTGGTTAATGATGCTGTAGGAATTCCTCAGTACACTCTGCACTCTGAGCTGTGGTTAATGATGCTGTAGGAATTCCTCAGTACACTCTGCACTCTGAGCTGTGGTTAATGATGCTGTAGGAATTCCTCAGTACACTCTGCACTCTGAGCTGTGGTTAATGATGCTGTAGGAATTCCTCAGTACACTCTGCACTCTGAGCTGTGGTTAATGATGCTGTAGGAATTCCTCAGTACACTCTGCACTCTGAGCTGTGGTTAATGATGCTGTAGGAATTCCTCAGTACACTCTGCACTCTGAGCTGTGGTTAATGATGCTGTAGGAATTCCTCAGTACACTCTGCACTCTGAGCTGTGGTTAATGATGCTGTAGGAATTCCTCAGTACACTCTGCACTCTGAGCTGTGGTTAATGATGCTGTAGGAATTCCTCAGTACACTCTGCACTCTGAGCTGTGGTTAATGATGCTGTAGGAATTCCTCAGTACACTCTGAGCTGTGGTTAATGATGCTGTAGGAATTCCTCAGTACACTCTGCACTCTGAGCTGTGGTTAATGATGCTGTAGGAATTCCTCAGTACACTCTGCACTCTGAGCTGTGGTTAATGATGCTGTAGGAATTCCTCAGTACACTCTGCACTCTGAGCTGTGGTTAATGATGCTGTAGGAATTCCTCAGTACACTCTGCACTCTGAGCTGTGGTTAATGATGCTGTAGGAATTCCTCAGTACACTCTGCACTCTGAGCTGTGGTTAATGATGCTGTAGGAATTCCTCAGTACACTCTGCACTCTGAGCTGTGGTTAATGATGCTGTAGGAATTCCTCAGTACACTCTGCACTCTGAGCTGTGGTTAATGATGCTGTAGGAATTCCTCAGTACACTCTGCACTCTGAGCTGTGGTTAATGATGCTGTAGGAATTCCTCAGTACACTCTGCACTCTGAGCTGTGGTTAATGATGCTGTAGGAATTCCTCAGTACACTCTGCACTCTGAGCTGTGGTTAATGATGCTGTAGGAATTCCTCAGTACACTCTGCACTCTGAGCTGTGGTTAATGATGCTGTAGGAATTCCTCAGTACACTCTGCACTCTGAGCTGTGGTTAATGATGCTGTAGGAATTCCTCAGTACACTCTGCACTCTGAGCTGTGGTTAATGATGCTGTAGGAATTCCTCAGTACACTCTGCACTCTGAGCTGTGGTTAATGATGCTGTAGGAATTCCTCAGTACACTCTGCACTCTGAGCTGTGGTTAATGATGCTGTAGGAATTCCTCAGTACACTCTGCACTCTGAGCTGTGGTTAATGATGCTGTAGGAATTCCTCAGTACACTCTGCACTCTGAGCTGTGGTTAATGATGCTGTAGGAATTCCTCAGTACACTCTGCACTCTGAGCTGTGGTTAATGATGCTGTAGGAATTCCTCAGTACACTCTGCACTCTGAGCTGTGGTTAATGATGCTGTAGGAATTCCTCAGTACACTCTGCACTCTGAGCTGTGGTTAATGATGCTGTAGGAATTCCTCAGTACACTCTGCACTCTGAGCTGTGGTTAATGATGCTGTAGGAATTCCTCAGTACACTCTGCACTCTGAGCTGTGGTTAATGATGCTGTAGGAATTCCTCAGTACACTCTGCACTCTGAGCTGTGGTTAATGATGCTGTAGGAATTCCTCAGTACACTCTGCACTCTGAGCTGTGGTTAATGATGCTGTAGGAATTCCTCAGTACACTCTGCACTCTGAGCTGTGGTTAATGATGCTGTAGGAATTCCTCAGTACACTCTGCACTCTGAGCTGTGGTTAATGATGCTGTAGGAATTCCTCAGTACACTCTGCACTCTGAGCTGTGGTTAATGATGCTGTAGGAATTCCTCAGTACACTCTGCACTCTGAGCTGTGGTTAATGATGCTGTAGGAATTCCTCAGTACACTCTGCACTCTGAGCTGTGGTTAATGATGCTGTAGGAATTCCTCAGTACACTCTGCACTCTGAGCTGTGGTTAATGATGCTGTAGGAATTCCTCAGTACACTCTGCACTCTGAGCTGTGGTTAATGATGCTGTAGGAATTCCTCAGTACACTCTGCACTCTGAGCTGTGGTTAATGATGCTGTAGGAATTCCTCAGTACACTCTGCACTCTGAGCTGTGGTTAATGATGCTGTAGGAATTCCTCAGTACACTCTGCACTCTGAGCTGTGGTTAATGATGCTGTAGGAATTCCTCAGTACACTCTGCACTCTGAGCTGTGGTTAATGATGCTGTAGGAATTCCTCAGTACACTCTGCACTCTGAGCTGTGGTTAATGATGCTGTAGGAATTCCTCAGTACACTCTGCACTCTGAGCTGTGGTTAATGATGCTGTAGGAATTCCTCAGTACACTCTGCACTCTGAGCTGTGGTTAATGATGCTGTAGGAATTCCTCAGTACACTCTGCACTCTGAGCTGTGGTTAATGATGCTGTAGGAATTCCTCAGTACACTCTGCACTCTGAGCTGTGGTTAATGATGCTGTAGGAATTCCTCAGTACACTCTGCACTCTGAGCTGTGGTTAATGATGCTGTAGGAATTCCTCAGTACACTCTGCACTCTGAGCTGTGGTTAATGATGCTGTAGGAATTCCTCAGTACACTCTGCACTCTGAGCTGTGGTTAATGATGCTGTAGGAATTCCTCAGTACACTCTGCACTCTGAGCTGTGGTTAATGATGCTGTAGGAATTCCTCAGTACACTCTGCACTCTGAGCTGTGGTTAATGATGCTGTAGGAATTCCTCAGTACACTCTGCACTCTGAGCTGTGGTTAATGATGCTGTAGGAATTCCTCAGTACACTCTGCACTCTGAGCTGTGGTTAATGATGCTGTAGGAATTCCTCAGTACACTCTGCACTCTGAGCTGTGGTTAATGATGCTGTAGGAATTCCTCAGTACACTCTGCACTCTGAGCTGTGGTTAATGATGCTGTAGGAATTCCTCAGTACACTCTGCACTCTGAGCTGTGGTTAATGATGCTGTAGGAATTCCTCAGTACACTCTGCACTCTGAGCTGTGGTTAATGATGCTGTAGGAATTCCTCAGTACACTCTGCACTCTGAGCTGTGGTTAATGATGCTGTAGGAATTCCTCAGTACACTCTGCACTCTGAGCTGTGGTTAATGATGCTGTAGGAATTCCTCAGTACACTCTGCACTCTGAGCTGTGGTTAATGATGCTGTAGGAATTCCTCAGTACACTCTGCACTCTGAGCTGTGGTTAATGATGCTGTAGGAATTCCTCAGTACACTCTGCACTCTGAGCTGTGGTTAATGATGCTGTAGGAATTCCTCAGTACACTCTGCACTCTGAGCTGTGGTTAATGATGCTGTAGGAATTCCTCAGTACACTCTGCACTCTGAGCTGTGGTTAATGATGCTGTAGGAATTCCTCAGTACACTCTGCACTCTGAGCTGTGGTTAATGATGCTGTAGGAATTCCTCAGTACACTCTGCACTCTGAGCTGTGGTTAATGATGCTGTAGGAATTCCTCAGTACACTCTGCACTCTGAGCTGTGGTTAATGATGCTGTAGGAATTCCTCAGTACACTCTGCACTCTGAGCTGTGGTTAATGATGCTGTAGGAATTCCTCAGTACACTCTGCACTCTGAGCTGTGGTTAATGATGCTGTAGGAATTCCTCAGTACACTCTGCACTCTGAGCTGTGGTTAATGATGCTGTAGGAATTCCTCAGTACACTCTGCACTCTGAGCTGTGGTTAATGATGCTGTAGGAATTCCTCAGTACACTCTGCACTCTGAGCTGTGGTTAATGATGCTGTAGGAATTCCTCAGTACACTCTGCACTCTGAGCTGTGGTTAATGATGCTGTAGGAATTCCTCAGTACACTCTGCACTCTGAGCTGTGGTTAATGATGCTGTAGGAATTCCTCAGTACACTCTGCACTCTGAGCTGTGGTTAATGATGCTGTAGGAATTCCTCAGTACACTCTGCACTCTGAGCTGTGGTTAATGATGCTGTAGGAATTCCTCAGTACACTCTGCACTCTGAGCTGTGGTTAATGATGCTGTAGGAATTCCTCAGTACACTCTGCACTCTGAGCTGTGGTTAATGATGCTGTAGGAATTCCTCAGTACACTCTGCACTCTGAGCTGTGGTTAATGATGCTGTAGGAATTCCTCAGTACACTCTGCACTCTGAGCTGTGGTTGATGCTGTAGGAATTCCTCAGTACACTCTGCACTCTGAGCTGTGGTTAATGATGCTGTAGGAATTCCTCAGTACACTCTGCACTCTGAGCTGTGGTTAATGATGCTGTAGGAATTCCTCAGTACACTCTGCACTCTGAGCTGTGGTTAATGATGCTGTAGGAATTCCTCAGTACACTCTGCACTCTGAGCTGTGGTTAATGATGCTGTAGGAATTCCTCAGTACACTCTGCACTCTGAGCTGTGGTTAATGATGCTGTAGGAATTCCTCAGTACACTCTGCACTCTGAGCTGTGGTTAATGATGCTGTAGGAATTCCTCAGTACACTCTGCACTCTGAGCTGTGGTTAATGATGCTGTAGGAATTCCTCAGTACACTCTGCACTCTGAGCTGTGGTTAATGATGCTGTAGGAATTCCTCAGTACACTCTGCACTCTGAGCTGTGGTTAATGATGCTGTAGGAATTCCTCAGTACACTCTGCACTCTGAGCTGTGGTTAATGATGCTGTAGGAATTCCTCAGTACACTCTGCACTCTGAGCTGTGGTTAATGATGCTGTAGGAATTCCTCAGTACACTCTGCACTCTGAGCTGTGGTTAATGATGCTGTAGGAATTCCTCAGTACACTCTGCACTCTGAGCTGTGGTTAATGATGCTGTAGGAATTCCTCAGTACACTCTGCACTCTGAGCTGTGGTTAATGATGCTGTAGGAATTCCTCAGTACACTCTGCACTCTGAGCTGTGGTTAATGATGCTGTAGGAATTCCTCAGTACACTCTGCACTCTGAGCTGTGGTTAATGATGCTGTAGGAATTCCTCAGTACACTCTGCACTCTGAGCTGTGGTTAATGATGCTGTAGGAATTCCTCAGTACACTCTGCACTCTGAGCTGTGGTTAATGATGCTGTAGGAATTCCTCAGTACACTCTGCACTCTGAGCTGTGGTTAATGATGCTGTAGGAATTCCTCAGTACACTCTGCACTCTGAGCTGTGGTTAATGATGCTGTAGGAATTCCTCAGTACACTCTGCACTCTGAGCTGTGGTTAATGATGCTGTAGGAATTCCTCAGTACACTCTGCACTCTGAGCTGTGGTTAATGATGCTGTAGGAATTCCTCAGTACACTCTGCACTCTGAGCTGTGGTTAATGATGCTGTAGGAATTCCTCAGTACACTCTGCACTCTGAGCTGTGGTTAATGATGCTGTAGGAATTCCTCAGTACACTCTGCACTCTGAGCTGTGGTTAATGATGCTGTAGGAATTCCTCAGTACACTCTGCACTCTGAGCTGTGGTTAATGATGCTGTAGGAATTCCTCAGTACACTCTGCACTCTGAGCTGTGGTTAATGATGCTGTAGGAATTCCTCAGTACACTCTGCACTCTGAGCTGTGGTTAATGATGCTGTAGGAATTCCTCAGTACACTCTGCACTCTGAGCTGTGGTTAATGATGCTGTAGGAATTCCTCAGTACACTCTGCACTCTGAGCTGTGGTTAATGATGCTGTAGGAATTCCTCAGTACACTCTGCACTCTGAGCTGTGGTTAATGATGCTGTAGGAATTCCTCAGTACACTCTGCACTCTGAGCTGTGGTTAATGATGCTGTAGGAATTCCTCAGTACACTCTGCACTCTGAGCTGTGGTTAATGATGCTGTAGGAATTCCTCAGTACACTCTGCACTCTGAGCTGTGGTTAATGATGCTGTAGGAATTCCTCAGTACACTCTGCACTCTGAGCTGTGGTTAATGATGCTGTAGGAATTCCTCAGTACACTCTGCACTCTGAGCTGTGGTTAATGATGCTGTAGGAATTCCTCAGTACACTCTGCACTCTGAGCTGTGGTTAATGATGCTGTAGGAATTCCTCAGTACACTCTGCACTCTGAGCTGTGGTTAATGATGCTGTAGGAATTCCTCAGTACACTCTGCACTCTGAGCTGTGGTTAATGATGCTGTAGGAATTCCTCAGTACACTCTGCACTCTGAGCTGTGGTTAATGATGCTGTAGGAATTCCTCAGTACACTCTGCACTCTGAGCTGTGGTTAATGATGCTGTAGGAATTCCTCAGTACACTCTGCACTCTGAGCTGTGGTTAATGATGCTGTAGGAATTCCTCAGTACACTCTGCACTCTGAGCTGTGGTTAATGATGCTGTAGGAATTCCTCAGTACACTCTGCACTCTGAGCTGTGGTTAATGATGCTGTAGGAATTCCTCAGTAAACTCTGCACCTGAGCTGTGGTTAATGATACTGTAGGAATTCCTCTGTACACTCTGCACTCTGAGCTGTGGTTAATGATGCTGTAGGAATTCCTCAGTACACTCTGCACTCTGAGCTGTGGTTAATGATGCTGTAGGAATTCCTCAGTACACTCTGCACTCTGAGCTGTGGTTAATGATGCTGTAGGAATTCCTCAGTACACTCTGCACTCTGAGCTGTGGTTAATGATGCTGTAGGAATTCCTCAGTACACTCTGCACTCTGAGCTGTGGTTAATGATGCTGTAGGAATTCCTCAGTACACTCTGCACTCTGAGCTGTGGTTAATGATGCTGTAGGAATTCCTCAGTACACTCTGCACTCTGAGCTGTGGTTAATGATGCTGTAGGAATTCCTCAGTACACTCTGCACTCTGAGCTGTGGTTAATGATGCTGTAGGAATTCCTCAGTACACTCTGCACTCTGAGCTGTGGTTAATGATGCTGTAGGAATTCCTCAGTACACTCTGCACTCTGAGCTGTGGTTAATGATGCTGTAGGAATTCCTCAGTACACTCTGCACTCTGAGCTGTGGTTAATGATGCTGTAGGAATTCCTCAGTACACTCTGCACTCTGAGCTGTGGTTAATGATGCTGTAGGAATTCCTCAGTACACTCTGCACTCTGAGCTGTGGTTAATGATGCTGTAGGAATTCCTCAGTACACTCTGCACTCTGAGCTGTGGTTAATGATGCTGTAGGAATTCCTCAGTACACTCTGCACTCTGAGCTGTGGTTAATGATGCTGTAGGAATTCCTCAGTACACTCTGCACTCTGAGCTGTGGTTAATGATGCTGTAGGAATTCCTCAGTACACTCTGCACTCTGAGCTGTGGTTAATGATGCTGTAGGAATTCCTCAGTACACTCTGCACTCTGAGCTGTGGTTAATGATGCTGTAGGAATTCCTCAGTACACTCTGCACTCTGAGCTGTGGTTAATGATGCTGTAGGAATTCCTCAGTACACTCTGCACTCTGAGCTGTGGTTAATGATGCTGTAGGAATTCCTCAGTACACTCTGCACTCTGAGCTGTGGTTAATGATGCTGTAGGAATTCCTCAGTACACTCTGCACTCTGAGCTGTGGTTAATGATGCTGTAGGAATTCCTCAGTACACTCTGCACTCTGAGCTGTGGTTAATGATGCTGTAGGAATTCCTCAGTACACTCTGCACTCTGAGCTGTGGTTAATGATGCTGTAGGAATTCCTCAGTACACTCTGCACTCTGAGCTGTGGTTAATGATGCTGTAGGAATTCCTCAGTACACTCTGCACTCTGAGCTGTGGTTAATGATGCTGTAGGAATTCCTCAGTACACTCTGCACTCTGAGCTGTGGTTAATGATGCTGTAGGAATTCCTCAGTACACTCTGCACTCTGAGCTGTGGTTAATGATGCTGTAGGAATTCCTCAGTACACTCTGCACTCTGAGCTGTGGTTAATGATGCTGTAGGAATTCCTCAGTACACTCTGCACTCTGAGCTGTGGTTAATGATGCTGTAGGAATTCCTCAGTACACTCTGCACTCTGAGCTGTGGTTAATGATGCTGTAGGAATTCCTCAGTACACTCTGCACTCTGAGCTGTGGTTAATGATGCTGTAGGAATTCCTCAGTACACTCTGAGCTGTGGTTAATGATGCTGTAGGAATTCCTCAGTACACTCTGCACTCTGAGCTGTGGTTAATGATGCTGTAGGAATTCCTCAGTACACTCTGCACTCTGAGCTGTGGTTAATGATGCTGTAGGAATTCCTCAGTACACTCTGCACCTGAGCTGTGGTTAATGATGCTGTAGGAATTCCTCAGTACACTCTGCACTCTGAGCTGTGGTTAATGATGCTGTAGGAATTCCTCAGTACACTCTGCACTCTGAGCTGTGGTTAATGATGCTGTAGGAATTCCTCAGTACACTCTGCACTCTGAGCTGTGGTTAATGATGCTGTAGGAATTCCTCAGTACACTCTGCACTCTGAGCTGTGGTTAATGATGCTGTAGGAATTCCTCAGTACACTCTGCACTCTGAGCTGTGGTTAATGATGCTGTAGGAATTCCTCAGTACACTCTGCACTCTGAGCTGTGGTTAATGATGCTGTAGGAATTCCTCAGTACACTCTGCACTCTGAGCTGTGGTTAATGATGCTGTAGGAATTCCTCAGTACACTCTGCACTCTGAGCTGTGGTTAATGATGCTGTAGGAATTCCTCAGTACACTCTGCACTCTGAGCTGTGGTTAATGATGCTGTAGGAATTCCTCAGTACACTCTGCACTCTGAGCTGTGGTTAATGATGCTGTAGGAATTCCTCAGTACACTCTGCACCTGAGCTGTGGTTAATGATACTGTAGGAATTCCTCAGTCCACTCTGCACTCTGAGCTGTGGTTAATGATGCTGTAGGAATTCCTCAGTACACTCTGCACTCTGAGCTGTGGTTAATGATGCTGTAGGAATTCCTCAGTACACTCTGCACTCTGAGCTGTGGTTAATGATGCTGTAGGAATTCCTCAGTACACTCTGCACTCTGAGCTGTGGTTAATGATGCTGTAGGAATTCCTCAGTACACTCTGCACTCTGAGCTGTGGTTAATGATGCTGTAGGAATTCCTCAGTACACTCTGCACCTGAGCTGTGGTTAATGATGCTGTAGGAATTCCTCAGTACACTCTGCACTCTGAGCTGTGGTTAATGATGCTGTAGGAATTCCTCAGTACACTCTGCACCTGAGCTGTGGTTAATGATGCTGTAGGAATTCCTCAGTACACTCTGCACTCTGAGCTGTGGTTAATGATGCTGTAGGAATTCCTCAGTACACTCTGCACTCTGAGCTGTGGTTAATGATGCTGTAGGAATTCCTCAGTACACTCTGCACTCTGAGCTGTGGTTAATGATGCTGTAGGAATTCCTCAGTACACTCTGCACTCTGAGCTGTGGTTAATGATGCTGTAGGAATTCCTCAGTACACTCTGCACTCTGAGCTGTGGTTAATGATGCTGTAGGAATTCCTCAGTACACTCTGCACTCTGAGCTGTGGTTAATGATGCTGTAGGAATTCCTCAGTACACTCTGCACCTGAGCTGTGGTTAATGATGCTGTAGGAATTCCTCAGTACACTCTGCACTCTGAGCTGTGGTTAATGATGCTGTAGGAATTCCTCAGTACACTCTGCACTCTGAGCTGTGGTTAATGATGCTGTAGGAATTCCTCAGTACACTCTGCACTCTGAGCTGTGGTTAATGATGCTGTAGGAATTCCTCAGTACACTCTGCACTCTGAGCTGTGGTTAATGATGCTGTAGGAATTCCTCAGTACACTCTGCACTCTGAGCTGTGGTTAATGATGCTGTAGGAATTCCTCAGTACACTCTGCACTCTGAGCTGTGGTTAATGATGCTGTAGGAATTCCTCAGTACACTCTGCACTCTGAGCTGTGGTTAATGATGCTGTAGGAATTCCTCAGTACACTCTGCACTCTGAGCTGTGGTTAATGATGCTGTAGGAATTCCTCAGTACACTCTGCACCTGAGCTGTGGTTAATGATGCTGTAGGAATTCCTCAGTACACTCTGCACTCTGCACTCTGAGCTGTGGTTAATGATGCTGTAGGAATTCCTCAGTACACTCTGCACTCTGAGCTGTGGTTAATGATGCTGTAGGAATTCCTCAGTACACTCTGCACTCTGAGCTGTGGTTAATGATGCTGTAGGAATTCCTCAGTACACTCTGCACTCTGAGCTGTGGTTAATGATGCTGTAGGAATTCCTCAGTACACTCTGCACTCTGAGCTGTGGTTAATGATGCTGTAGGAATTCCTCAGTACACTCTGCACTCTGAGCTGTGGTTAATGATGCTGTAGGAATTCCTCAGTACACTCTGCACTCTGAGCTGTGGTTAATGATGCTGTAGGAATTCCTCAGTACACTCTGCACTCTGAGCTGTGGTTAATGATGCTGTAGGAATTCCTCAGTACACTCTGCACTCTGAGCTGTGGTTAATGATGCTGTAGGAATTCCTCAGTACACTCTGCACTCTGAGCTGTGGTTAATGATGCTGTAGGAATTCCTCAGTACACTCTGCACTCTGAGCTGTGGTTAATGATGCTGTAGGAATTCCTCAGTACACTCTGCACTCTGAGCTGTGGTTAATGATGCTGTAGGAATTCCTCAGTACACTCTGCACTCTGAGCTGTGGTTAATGATGCTGTAGGAATTCCTCAGTACACTCTGCACTCTGAGCTGTGGTTAATGATGCTGTAGGAATTCCTCAGTACACTCTGCACTCTGAGCTGTGGTTAATGATGCTGTAGGAATTCCTCAGTACACTCTGCACCTGAGCTGTGGTTAATGATGCTGTAGGAATTCCTCAGTACACTCTGCACTCTGAGCTGTGGTTAATGATGCTGTAGGAATTCCTCAGTACACGCTGCACTCTGAGCTGTGGTTAATGATGCTGTATGAATTCCTCAGTACACTCTGCACTCTGAGCTGTGGTTAATGATGCTGTAGGAATTCCTTAGTACACTCTGCACTCTGAGCTGTGGTTAATGATGCTGTAGGAATTCCTCAGTACACTCTGCACCTGAGCTGTGGTTAATGATGCTGTAGGAATTCCTCAGTACACTCTGCACTCTGAGCTGTGGTTAATGATGCTGTAGGAATTCCTCAGTACACTCTGCCTCTGAGCTGTGGTTAATGATGCTGTAGGAATTCCTCAGTACACTCTGCACTCTGAGCTGTGGTTAATGATGCTGTAGGAATTCCTCAGTACACTCTGCACTCTGAGCTGTGGTTAATGATGCTGTAGGAATTCCTCAGTACACTCTGCACTCTGAGCTGTGGTTAATGATGCTGTAGGAATTCCTCAGTACACTCTGCACCTGAGCTGTGGTTAATGATGCTGTAGGAATTCCTCAGTACACTCTGCACTCTGAGCTGTGGTTAATGATGCTGTAGGAATTCCTCAGTACACTCTGCACTCTGAGCTGTGGTTAATGATGCTGT
This sequence comes from Protopterus annectens, assembly GCF_019279795.1. Classification (NCBI taxonomy): domain Eukaryota; kingdom Metazoa; phylum Chordata; order Ceratodontiformes; family Protopteridae; genus Protopterus; species Protopterus annectens. Next base: position 1,647,967,555 of record NC_056743.1, on the reverse strand, counting down.
AGGAATTCCTCAGTACACTCTGCACTCTGAGCTGTGGTTAATGATGCTGTAGGAATTCCTCAGTACACTCTGCACTCTGAGCTGTGGTTAATGATGCTGTAGGAATTCCTCAGTACACTCTGCACTCTGAGCTGTGGTTAATGATGCTGTAGGAATTCCTCAGTACACTCTGCACTCTGAGCTGTGGTTAATGATGCTGTAGGAATTCCTCAGTACACTCTGCACTCTGAGCTGTGGTTAATGATGCTGTAGGAATTCCTCAGTACACTCTGCACTCTGAGCTGTGGTTAATGATGCTGTAGGAATTCCTCAGTACACTCTGCACTCTGAGCTGTGGTTAATGATGCTGTAGGAATTCCTCAGTACACTCTGCACTCTGAGCTGTGGTTAATGATGCTGTAGGAATTCCTCAGTACACTCTGCACTCTGAGCTGTGGTTAATGATGCTGTAGGAATTCCTCAGTACACTCTGCACTCTGAGCTGTGGTTAATGATGCTGTAGGAATTCCTCAGTACACTCTGCACTCTGAGCTGTGGTTAATGATGCTGTAGGAATTCCTCAGTACACTCTGCACTCTGAGCTGTGGTTAATGATGCTGTAGGAATTCCTCAGTACACTCTGCACTCTGAGCTGTGGTTAATGATGCTGTAGGAATTCCTCAGTACACTCTGCACTCTGAGCTGTGGTTAATGATGCTGTAGGAATTCCTCAGTACACTCTGAGCTGTGGTTAATGATGCTGTAGGAATTCCTCAGTACACTCTGCACTCTGAGCTGTGGTTAATGATGCTGTAGGAATTCCTCAGTACACTCTGCACTCTGAGCTGTGGTTAATGATGCTGTAGGAATTCCTCAGTACACTCTGCACTCTGAGCTGTGGTTAATGATGCTGTAGGAATTCCTCAGTACACTCTGCACTCTGAGCTGTGGTTAATGATGCTGTAGGAATTCCTCAGTACACTCTGCACTCTGAGCTGTGGTTAATGATGCTGTAGGAATTCCTCAGTACACTCTGCACTCTGAGCTGTGGTTAATGATGCTGTAGGAATTCCTCAGTACACTCTGCACTCTGAGCTGTGGTTAATGATGCTGTAGGAATTCCTCAGTACACTCTGCACTCTGAGCTGTGGTTAATGATGCTGTAGGAATTCCTCAGTACACTCTGCACTCTGAGCTGTGGTTAATGATGCTGTAGGAATTCCTCAGTACACTCTGCACTCTGAGCTGTGGTTAATGATGCTGTAGGAATTCCTCAGTACACTCTGCACTCTGAGCTGTGGTTAATGATGCTGTAGGAATTCCTCAGTACACTCTGCACCTGAGCTGTGGTTAATGATGCTGTAGGAATTCCTCAGTACACTCTGCACTCTGAGCTGTGGTTAATGATGCTGTAGGAATTCCTCAGTACACTCTGCACTCTGAGCTGTGGTTAATGATGCTGTAGGAATTCCTCAGTACACTCTGCACTCTGAGCTGTGGTTAATGATGCTGTAGGAATTCCTCAGTACACTCTGCACTCTGAGCTGTGGTTAATGATGCTGTAGGAATTCCTCAGTACACTCTGCACTCTGAGCTGTGGTTAATGATGCTGTAGGAATTCCTCAGTACACTCTGCACTCTGAGCTGTGGTTAATGATGCTGTAGGAATTCCTCAGTACACTCTGCACTCTGAGCTGTGGTTAATGATGCTGTAGGAATTCCTCAGTACACTCTGCACTCTGAGCTGTGGTTAATGATGCTGTAGGAATTCCTCAGTACACTCTGCACTCTGAGCTGTGGTTAATGATGCTGTAGGAATTCCTCAGTACACTCTGCACTCTGAGCTGTGGTTAATGATGCTGTAGGAATTCCTCAGTACACTCTGCACTCTGAGCTGTGGTTAATGATGCTGTAGGAATTCCTCAGTACACTCTGCACTCTGAGCTGTGGTTAATGATGCTGTAGGAATTCCTCAGTACACTCTGCACTCTGAGCTGTGGTTAATGATGCTGTAGGAATTCCTCAGTACACTCTGCACTCTGAGCTGTGGTTAATGATGCTGTAGGAATTCCTCAGTACACTCTGCACTCTGAGCTGTGGTTAATGATGCTGTAGGAATTCCTCAGTACACTCTGAACTCTGAGCTGTGGTTAATGATGCTGTAGGAATTCCTCAGTACACTCTGCACTCTGAGCTGTGGTTAATGATGCTGTAGGAATTCCTCAGTGCACTCTGCACTCTGAGCTGTGGTTAATGATGCTGTAGGAATTCCTCAGTACACTCTGCACTCTGAGCTGTGGTTAATGATGCTGTAGGAATTCCTCAGTACACTCTGCACTCTGAGCTGTGGTTAATGATGCTGTAGGAATTCCTCAGTACACTCTGCACTCTGAGCTGTGGTTAATGATGCTGTAGGAATTCCTCAGTACACTCTGCACTCTGAGCTGTGGTTAATGATGCTGTAGGAATTCCTCAGTACACTCTGCACTCTGAGCTGTGGTTAATGATGCTGTAGGAATTCCTCAGTACACTCTGCACTCTGAGCTGTGGTTAATGATGCTGTAGGAATTCCTCAGTACACTCTGCACTCTGAGCTGTGGTTAATGATGCTGTAGGAATTCCTCAGTACACTCTGCACTCTGAGCTGTGGTTAATGATGCTGTAGGAATTCCTCAGTACACTCTGCACTCTGAGCTGTGGTTAATGATGCTGTAGGAATTCCTCAGTACACTCTGCACTCTGAGCTGTGGTTAATGATGCTGTAGGAATTCCTCAGTACACTCTGCACTCTGAGCTGTGGTTAATGATGCTGTAGGAATTCCTCAGTACACTCTGCACTCTGAGCTGTGGTTAATGATGCTGTAGGAATTCCTCAGTACACTCTGCACTCTGAGCTGTGGTTAATGATGCTGTAGGAATTCCTCAGTACACTCTGCACTCTGAGCTGTGGTTAATGATGCTGTAGGAATTCCTCAGTACACTCTGCACTCTGAGCTGTGGTTAATGATGCTGTAGGAATTCCTCAGTACACTCTGCACTCTGAGCTGTGGTTAATGATGCTGTAGGAATTCCTCAGTACACTCTGCACTCTGAGCTGTGGTTAATGATGCTGTAGGAATTCCTTAGTACACTCTGCACTCTGAGCTGTGGTTAATGATGCTGTAGGAATTCCTCAGTACACTCTGCACTCTGAGCTGTGGTTAATGATGCTGTAGGAATTCCTCAGTACACTCTGCACTCTGAGCTGTGGTTAATGATGCTGTAGGAATTCCTCAGTACACTCTGCACTCTGAGCTGTGGTTAATGATGCTGTAGGAATTCCTTAGTACACTCTGCACTCTGTGCTGTGGTTAATGATGCTGTAGGAATTGCTCAGTACACTCTGCACTCTGAGCTGTGGTTAATGATGCTGTAGGAATTCCTCAGTACACTCTGCACTCTGAGCTGTGGTTAATGATGCTGTAGGAATTGCTCAGTACACTCTGCACTCTGAGCTGTGGTTAATGATGCTGTAGGAATTCCTCAGTACACTCTGCACTCTGAGCTGTGGTTAATGATGCTGTAGGAATTCCTCAGTACACTCTGCAATCTGAGCTGTGGTTAATGATGCTGTAGGAATTCCTCAGTACACTCTGCACTCTGAGCTGTGGTTAATGATGCTGTAGGAATTCCTCAGTACACTCTGCACCTGAGCTGTGGTTAATGATGCTGTAGGAATTCCTCAGTACACTCTGCACTCTGAGCTGTGGTTAATGATGCTGTAGGAATTCCTCAGTACACTCTGCACTCTGAGCTGTGGTTAATGATGCTGTAGGAATTCCTCAGTACACTCTGCACTCTGAGCTGTGGTTAATGATGCTGTAGGAATTCCTCAGTACACTCTGCACTCTGAGCTGTGGTTAATGATGCTGTAGGAATTCCTCAGTACACTCTGCACTCTGAGCTGTGGTTAATGATGCTGTAGGAATTCCTCAGTACACTCTGCACTCTGAGCTGTGGTTAATGATGCTGTAGGAATTCCTCAGTACACTCTGCACTCTGAGCTGTGGTTAATGATGCTGTAGGAATTCCTCAGTACACTCTGCACTCTGAGCTGTGGTTAATGATGCTGTAGGAATTCCTCAGTACACTCTGCACTCTGAGCTGTGGTTAATGATGCTGTAGGAATTCCTCAGTACACTCTGCACTCTGAGCTGTGGTTAATGATGCTGTAGGAATTCCTCAGTACACTCTGCACTCTGAGCTGTGGTTAATGATGCTGTAGGAATTCCTCAGTACACTCTGCACTCTGAGCTGTGGTTAATGATGCTGTAGGAATTCCTCAGTACACTCTGCACTCTGAGCTGTGGTTAATGATGCTGTAGGAATTCCTCAGTACACTCTGCACCTGAGCTGTGGTTAATGATGCTGTAGGAATTCCTCAGTACACTCTGCACTCTGAGCTGTGGTTAATGATGCTGTAGGAATTCCTCAGTACACTCTGCACTCTGAGCTGTGGTTAATGATGCTGTAGGAATTCCTCAGTACACTCTGCACTCTGAGCTGTGGTTAATGATGCTGTAGGAATTCCTCAGTACACTCTGCACTCTGAGCTGTGGTTAATGATGCTGTAGGAATTCCTCAGTACACTCTGCACTCTGAGCTGTGGTTAATGATGCTGTAGGAATTCCTCAGTACACTCTGCACTCTGAGCTGTGGTTAATGATGCTGTAGGAATTCCTCAGTACACTCTGCACTCTGAGCTGTGGTTAATGATGCTGTAGGAATTCCTCAGTACACTCTGCACTCTGAGCTGTGGTTAATGATGCTGTAGGAATTCCTCAGTACACTCTGCACTCTGAGCTGTGGTTAATGATGCTGTAGGAATTCCTCAGTACACTCTGCACTCTGAGCTGTGGTTAATGATGCTGTAGGAATTCCTCAGTACACTCTGCACTCTGAGCTGTGGTTAATGATGCTGTAGGAATTCCTCAGTACACTCTGCACTCTGAGCTGTGGTTAATGATGCTGTAGGAATTCCTCAGTACACTCTGCACTCTGAGCTGTGGTTAATGATGCTGTAGGAATTCCTCAGTACACTCTGCACCTGAGCTGTGGTTAATGATGCTGTAGGAATTCCTCAGTACACTCTGCACTCTGAGCTGTGGTTAATGATGCTGTAGGAATTCCTCAGTACACTCTGCACTCTGAGCTGTGGTTAATGATGCTGTAGGAATTCCTCTGTACACTCTGCACTCTGAGCTGTGGTTAATGATGCTGTAGGAATTCCTGAGTACACTCTGCACTCTGAGCTGTGGTTAATGATGCTGTAGGAATTCCTCAGTACACTCTGCACTCTGAGCTGTGGTTAATGATGCTGTAGGAATTCCTCAGTACACTCTGCACTCTGAGCTGTGGTTAATGATGCTGTAGGAATTCCTCAGTACACGCTGCACTCTGAGCTGTGGATAATGATGCTTTAGGAATTCCTCAGTACACTCTGCACTCTGAGCTGTGGTTAATGATGCTGTAGGAATTCCTCAGTACACTCTGGACTCTGAGCTGTGGTTAATGATGCTGTAGGAATTCCTCAGTACACTCTGCACTCTGAGCTGTGGTTAATGATGCTGTAGGAATTCCTCAGTACACTCTGCACTCTGAGCTGTGGTTAATGATGCTGTAGGAATTCCTCAGTACACTCTGCACTCTGAGCTGTGGTTAATGATGCTGTAGGAATTCCTCAGTACACTCTGCACCTGAGCTGTGGTTAATGATGCTGTAGGAATTCCTCAGTACACTCTGCACTCTGAGCTGTGGTTAATGATGCTGTAGGAATTCCTCAGTACACTCTGCACTCTGAGCTGTGGTTAATGATGCTGTAGGAATTCCTCAGTACACTCTGCACTCTGAGCTGTGGTTAATGATGCTGTAGGAATTCCTCAGTACACTCTGCACTCTGAGCTGTGGTTAATGATGCTGTAGGAATTCCTCAGTACACTCTGCACTCTGAGCTGTGGTTAATGATGCTGTAGGAATTCCTCAGTACACTCTGCACTCTGAGCTGTGGTTAATGATGCTGTAGGAATTCCTCAGTACACTCTGCACTCTGAGCTGTGGTTAATGATGCTGTAGGAATTCCTCAGTACACTCTGCACTCTGAGCTGTGGTTAATGATGCTGTAGGAATTCCTCAGTACACTCTGCACTCTGAGCTGTGGTTAATGATGCTGTAGGAATTCCTCAGTACACTCTGCACTCTGAGCTGTGGTTAATGATGCTGTAGGAATTCCTCAGTACACTCTGCACTCTGAGCTGTGGTTAATGATGCTGTAGGAATTCCTCAGTACACACTGCACACTAAGCTGTGGTTAATGATGCTGTAGGAATTCCTCAGTACACTCTGCACTCTGAGCTGTGGTTAATGATGCTGTAGGAATTCCTCAGTACACTCTGCACTCTGAGCTGTGGTTAATGATGCTGTAGGAATTCCTCAGTACACTCTGCACTCTGAGCTGTGGTTAATGATGCTGTAGGAATTCCTCAGTACACTCTGCACTCTGAGCTGTGGTTAATGATGCTGTAGGAATTCCTCAGTACACTCTGCACTCTGAGCTGTGGTTAATGATGCTGTAGGAATTCCTCAGTACACTCTGCACTCTGAGCTGTGGTTAATGATGCTGTAGGAATTCCTCAGTACACTCTGCACTCTGAGCTGTGGTTAATGATGCTGTAGGAATTCCTCAGTACACTCTGCACTCTGAGCTGTGGTTAATGATGCTGTAGGAATTCCTCAGTACACTCTGCACTCTGAGCTGTGGTTAATGATGCTGTAGGAATTCCTCAGTACACTCTGCACTCTGAGCTGTGGTTAATGATGCTGTAGGAATTCCTCAGTACACTCTGCACTCTGAGCTGTGGTTAATGATGCTGTAGGAATTCCTCAGTACACTCTGCACTCTGAGCTGTGGTTAATGATGCTGTAGGAATTCCTCAGTACACTCTGCACTCTGAGCTGTGGTTAATGATGCTGTAGGAATTCCTCAGTACACTCTGCACTCTGAGCTGTGGTTAATGATGCTGTAGGAATTCCTCAGTACACTCTGCACTCTGAGCTGTGGTTAATGATGCTGTAGGAATTCCTCAGTACACTCTGCACCTGAGCTGTGGTTAATGATGCTGTAGGAATTCCTCAGTACACTCTGCACTCTGAGCTGTGGTTAATGATGCTGTAGGAATTCCTCAGTACACTCTGCACTCTGAGCTGTGGTTAATGATGCTGTAGGAATTCCTCAGTACACTCTGCACTCTGAGCTGTGGTTAATGATGCTGTAGGAATTCCTCAGTACACTCTGCACTCTGAGCTGTGGTTAATGATGCTGTAGGAATTCCTCAGTACACTCTGCACTCTGAGCTGTGGTTAATGATGCTGTAGGAATTCCTCAGTACACTCTGCACTCTGAGCTGTGGTTAATGATGCTGTAGGAATTCCTCAGTACACTCTGCACTCTGAGCTGTGGTTAATGATGCTGTAGGAATTCCTCAGTACACTCTGCACTCTGAGCTGTGGTTAATGATGCTGTAGGAATTCCTCAGTACACTCTGCACTCTGAGCTGTGGTTAATGATGCTGTAGGAATTCCTCAGTACACTCTGCACTCTGAGCTGTGGTTAATGATGCTGTAGGAATTCCTCAGTACACTCTGCACCTGAGCTGTGGTTAATGATGCTGTAGGAATTCCTCAGTACACTCTGCACTCTGAGCTGTGGTTAATGATGCTGTAGGAATTCCTTAGTACACTCTGCACTCTGAGCTGTGGTTAATGATGCTGTAGGAATTCCTCAGTACACTCTGCACTCTGAGCTGTGGTTAATGATGCTGTAGGAATTCCTCAGTACACTCTGCACTCTGAGCTGTGGTTAATGATGCTGTAGGAATTCCTCAGTACACTCTGCACTCTGTGCTGTGGTTAATCATGCTCTAGGAATTCCTCAGTACACTCTGCACCTGAGCTGTGGTTAATGATGCCGTAGGAATTCCTCAGTACACTCTGCACTCTGAGCTGTGGTTAATGATGCTGTAGGAATTCCTCAGTACACTCTGCACTCTGAGCTGTGGTTAATGATGCTGTAGGAATTCCTCAGTACACTCTGCACTCTGAGCTGTGGTTAATGATGCTGTAGGAATTCCTCAGTACACTCTGCACTCTGAGCTGTGGTTAATGATGCTGTAGGAATTCCTCAGTACACTCTGCACTCTGAGCTGTGGTTAATGATGCTGTAGGAATTCCTCAGTACACTCTGCACTCTGAGCTGTGGTTAATGATGCTGTAGGAATTCCTCAGTACACTCTGCACTCTGAGCTGTGGTTAATGATGCTGTAGGAATTCCTCAGTACACTCTGCACCTGAGCTGTGGTTAATGATGCTGTAGGAATTCCTCAGTACACTCTGCACTCTGAGCTGTGGTTAATGATGCTGTAGGAATTCCTCAGTACACTCTGCACTCTGAGCTGTGGTTAATGATGCTGTAGGAATTCCTCAGTACACTCTGCACTCTGAGCTGTGGTTAATGATGCTGTAGGAATTCCTCAGTACACTCTGCACTCTGAGCTGTGGTTAATGATGCTGTAGGAATTCCTCAGTACACTCTGCACTCTGAGCTGTGGTTAATGATGCTGTAGGAATTCCTCAGTACACTCTGCACTCTGAGCTGTGGTTAATGATGCTGTAGGAATTCCTCAGTACACTCTGCACTCTGAGCTGTGGTTAATGATGCTGTAGGAATTCCTCAGTACACTCTGCACTCTGAGCTGTGGTTAATGATGCTGTAGGAATTCCTCAGTACACTCTGCACTCTGAGCTGTGGTTAATGATGCTGTAGGAATTCCTCAGTACACTCTGCACCTGAGCTGTGGTTAATGATGCTGTAGGAATTCCTCAGTACACTCTGCACTCTGAGCTGTGGTTAATGATGCTGTAGGAATTCCTCAGTACACTCTGCACTCTGAGCTGTGGTTAATGATGCTGTAGGAATTCCTCAGTACACTCTGCACTCTGAGCTGTGGTTAATGATGCTGTAGGAATTCCTCAGTACACTCTGCACTCTGAGCTGTGGTTAATGATGCTGTAGGAATTCCTCAGTACACTCTGCACTCTGAGCTGTGGTTAATGATGCTGTAGGAATTCCTCAGTACACTCTGCACTCTGAGCTGTGGTTAATGATGCTGTAGGAATTCCTCAGTACACTCTGCACCTGAGCTGTGGTTAATGATGCTGTAGGAATTCCTCAGTACACTCTGCACTCTGAGCTGTGGTTAATGATGCTGTAGGAATTCCTCAGTACACTCTGCAATCTGAGCTGTGGTTAATGATGCTGTAGGAATTCCTCAGTACACTCTGCACTCTGAGCTGTGGTTAATGATGCTGTAGGAATTCCTCAGTACACTCTGCACTCTGAGCTGTGGTTAATGATGCTGTAGGAATTCCTCAGTACACTCTGCACTCTGAGCTGTGGTTAATGATGCTGTAGGAATTCCTCAGTACACTCTGCACTCTGAGCTGTGGTTAATGATGCTGTAGGAATTCCTCAGTACACTCTGCACTCTGAGCTGTGGTTAATGATGCTGTAGGAATTCCTCAGTACACTCTGCACTCTGAGCTGTGGTTAATGATGCTGTAGGAATTCCTCAGTACACTCTGCACTCTGAGCTGTGGTTAATGATGCTGTAGGAATTCCTCAGTACACTCTGCACTCTGAGCTGTGGTTAATGATGCTGTAGGAATTCCTCAGTACACTCTGCACTCTGAGCTGTGGTTAATGATGCTGTAGGAATTCCTCAGTACACTCTGCACTCTGAGCTGTGGTTAATGATGCTGTAGGAATTCCTCAGTACACTCTGCACTCTGAGCTGTGGTTAATGATGCTGTAGGAATTCCTCAGTACACTCTGCACTCTGAGCTGTGGTTAATGATGCTGTAGGAATTCCTCAGTACACTCTGCACTCTGAGCTGTGGTTAATGATGCTGTAGGAATTCCTCAGTACACTCTGCACTCTGAGCTGTGGTTAATGATGCTGTAGGAATTCCTCAGTACACTCTGCACTCTGAGCTGTGGTTAATGATGCTGTAGGAATTCCTCAGTACACTCTGCACTCTGAGCTGTGGTTAATGATGCTGTAGGAATTCCTCAGTACACTCTGCACTCTGAGCTGTGGTTAATGATGCTGTAGGAATTCCTCAGTACACTCTGCACTCTGAGCTGTGGTTAATGATGCTGTAGGAATTCCTCAGTACACTCTGCACCTGAGCTGTGGTTAATGATGCTGTAGGAATTCCTCAGTACACTCTGCACTCTGAGCTGTGGTTAATGATGCTGTAGGAATTCCTCAGTACACTCTGCACCTGAGCTGTGGTTAATGATGCTGTAGGAATTCCTCAGTACACTCTGCACTCTGAGCTGTGGTTAATGATGCTGTAGGAATTCCTCAGTACACTCTGCACTCTGAGCTGTGGTTAATGATGCTGTAGGAATTCCTCAGTACACTCTGCACTCTGAGCTGTGGTTAATGATGCTGTAGGAATTCCTCAGTACACTCTGCACTCTGAGCTGTGGTTAATGATGCTGTAGGAATTCCTCAGTACACTCTGCACTCTGAGCTGTGGTTAATGATGCTGTAGGAATTCCTCAGTACACTCTGCACTCTGAGCTGTGGTTAATGATGCTGTAGGAATTCCTCAGTACACTCTGCACTCTGAGCTGTGGTTAATGATGCTGTAGGAATTCCTCAGTACACTCTGCACTCTGAGCTGTGGTTAATGATGCTGTAGGAATTCCTCAGTACACTCTGCACTCTGAGCTGTGGTTAATGATGCTGTAGGAATTCCTCAGTACACTCTGCACTCTGAGCTGTGGTTAATGATGCTGTAGGAATTCCTCAGTACACTCTGCACCTGAGCTGTGGTTAATGATGCTGTAGGAATTCCTCAGTACACTCTGCACTCTGAGCTGTGGTTAATGATGCTGTAGGAATTCCTCAGTACAGTCTGCACTCTGAGCTGTGGTTAATGATGCTGTAGGAATTCCTCAGTACACTCTGCACCTGAGCTGTGGTTAATGATGCTGTAGGAATTCCTCAGTACACTCTGCACTCTGAGCTGTGGTTAATGATGCTGTAGGAATTCCTCAGTACACTCTGCACTCTGAGCTGTGGTTAATGATGCTGTAGGAATTCCTCAGTACACTCTGCACTCTGAGCTGTGGTTAATGATGCTGTAGGAATTCCTCAGTACACTCTACACTCTGAGCTGTGGTTAATGATGCTGTAGGAATTCCTCAGTACACTCTGCACTCTGAGCTGTGGTTAATGATGCTGTAGGAATTCCTCAGTACACTCTGCACTCTGAGCTGTGGTTAATGATGCTGTAGGAATTCCTCAGTACACTCTGCACCTGAGCTGTGGTTAATGATGCTGTAGGAATTCCTCAGTACACTCTGCACTCTGAGCTGTGGTTAATGATGCTGTAGGAATTCCTCAGTACACTCTGCACTCTGAGCTGTGGTTAATGATGCTGTGGCAATTCCTCAGTACACTCTGCACCTGAGCTGTGGTTAATGATGCTGTAGGAATTCCTCAGTACACTCTGCACTCTGAGCTGTGGTTAATGATGCTGTAGGAATTCCTCAGTACACTCTGCACTCTGAGCTGTGGTTAATGATGCTGTAGGAATTCCTCAGTACACTCTGCACCTGAGCTGTGGTTAATGATGCTGTAGGAATTCCTCAGCACCTGCACTCTGAGCTGTGGTTAATGATGCTGTAGGAATTCCTCAGTACACGCTGCACTCTGAGCTGTGGTTAATGATGCTGTAGGAATTCCTCAGTACACTCTGAGCTGTGGTTAATGATGCTGTAGGAATTCCTCAGTACACTCTGCACTCTGAGCTGTGGTTAATGATGCTGTAGGAATTCCTCAGTACACTCTGCACCTGAGCTGTGGTTAATGATGCTGTAGGAATTCCTCAGTACACTCTGCACTCTGAGCTGTGGTTAATGATGCTGTAGGAATTCCTCAGTACACTCTGCACTCTGAGCTGTGGTTAATGATGCTGTAGGAATTCCTCAGTACACTCTGCACTCTGAGCTGTGGTTAATGATGCTGTAGGAATTCCTCAGTACACTCTGCACCTGAGCTGTGGTTAATGATGCTGTAGGAATTCCTCAGTACACTCTGCACCTGAGCTGTGGTTAATGATGCTGTAGGAATTCCTCAGTACACTCTGCACTCTGAGCTGTGGTTAATGATGCTGTAGGAATTCCTCAGTACACTCTGCACTCTGAGCTGTGGTTAATGATGCTGTAGGAATTCCTCAGTACACTCTGCACTCTGAGCTGTGGTTAATGATGCTGTAGGAATTCCTCAGTACACTCTGAGCTGTTTTTAATGATGCTGTAGGAATTCCTCAGTACACTCTGCACTCTGAGCTGTGGTTAATGATGCTGTAGGAATTCCTCAGTACACTCTGCACCTGAGCTGTGGTTACTGATGCTGTAGGAATTCCTCAGTGCACTCTGCACTCTGAGCTGCGGTTAATGATGCTGTAGGAATTCCTCAGTACACTCTGCACTCTGAGCTGTGGTTAATGATGCTGTAGGAATTCCTCAGTACACTCTGCACTCTGAGCTGTGGTTAATGATGCTGTAGGAATTCCTCAGTACACTCTGCACTCTGAGCTGCGGTTAATGATGCTCTAGGAATTCCTCAGTACACTCTGCACTCTGAGCTGTGGCTAATGATGCTGTAGGAATTCCTCAGTACACTCTGCACTCTGAGCTGCGGTTAATGATGCTGTAGGAATTCCTCAGTACACTCTGCACTCTGAGCTGTGGTTAATGATGCTGTAGGAATTCCTCAGTACACTCTGCACTCTGAGCTGTGGTTAATGATGCTGTAGGAATTCCTCAGTACACTCTGCACTCTGAGCTGTGTTTAATGATGCTGTAGGAATTCCTCAGTACACTCTGCACTCTGAGCTGTGGTTGATGCTGTAGGAATTCCTCAGTACACTCTGCACTCTGAGCTGTGGTTAATGATGCTGTAGGAATTCCTCAGTACACTCTGCACTCTGAGCTGTGGTTAATGATGCTGTAAGAATTCCTCAGTACACTCTGCACTCTGAGCTGTGGTTAATGATGCTGCAGGAATTCCTCAGTACACTCTGCACTCTGAGCTGCGGTTAATGATGCTGTAGGAATTCCTCAGTACACTCTGCACTCTGAGCTGTGGTTAATGATGCTGTAGGAATTCCTCAGTACACTCTGCACTCTGAGCTGTGGTTAATGATGCTGTAGGAATTCCTCAGTACACTCTGCACTCTGAGCTGCGGTTAATGATGCTGTAGGAATTCCTCAGTACACTCTGCACTCTGAGCTGCGTTTAATGATGCTGTAGGAATTCCTCAGTACACTCTGCACTCTGAGCTGTGGTTAATGATGCTGTTGGAATTCCTCAGTACACTCTGCACTCTGAGCTGTGGTTAATGATGCTGTAGGAATTCCTCAGTACACTCTGCACTCTGAGCTGTGGTTAATGATGCTGTAGGAATTCCTCAGTACACTCTGCACTCTGAGCTGCGGTTAATGATGCTGTAGGAAAATGTCTTGCTTCCTTCTGCTTCAGGCACTGGAAACATTACATCTTAGTAAACTAACCATAAGTTGGTTTAATGCCTATCTCTCTAGTAGAAAACAGACAGTCCAGTGGCAAAACAGCCTATCAGACCTACTCCCTACTAACATTGGTGTTCCCCAAGGATCTATCCTTGGTCCCCTTCTTTTCTCCATTTTCATAAATGGCCTACACTCAATTATTCCCAAAGCCACCTGTATTCAATATGCAGATGACTCCACCCTGATCTGCTCTGATGAATCTCTCACCAAACTCCAAGCTACAACCCAAAACTGCTTCTCTGCTGTAGAAAAATGGTTCTTGGAACTTAAACTCTTACTTAACCCTGCCAAAACCAAATTACTTCTCTTTTTCCCCACCTCAGTGACTGCTCAAACTATAGAACCCTTCAACACCAGCAATTCTACTTTCCATGTGTCCTCCAACAATGGGACCATTATCTACCCCTGCACTCCAATACCAAACTACTAGGGGTGACCATTGATCATAAACTTAAATTTGATATGCATATAAACTTAACTGTTAAATCGGTTAACAGAAAACTTGGGTCGATGTATAGAATAAAGGCCTTCCTAACTCCTTACACCAAACTGACTATTGCCCGAACCCACCTCCTCTCCACTCTCCTTTATGCCTCTTAGATATTCTCCTTCCTAAACAAGAAAGAACTTAATAAACTAACAACTACCTATAATCACATAGCCAGATTCATAATAGGAACGCCCTATCGCACTCATCACTGCCTAATTTTAAGGTCTCTCGAATGGCTGGAACTCCCAGTTTACTCAAATTCAACCAACTAACTGAGGCGCTTAAAATTATTAACCATCCAAGTAAAACTCCCTCACTGTACAAAATACTTACCCCGTGACTCCAACCTTAACTCCTCAGGTCTTCCAAAAGTCTACAAGTAAGGACCATTAAATCCAACAATGCTGGTGGTGATGCACTATATGCCAATTCCATTGGCAAATCCTGGAACGCCCTACCAAACAACCTAAGACTTATGCCCTCTCAGCACCAATTTAAATTACATCTTAGAGCATACTTGAAATCCAAATGGTTATGCCCTTGCTCCAGTCCAGACTAATAAGCTATTGTCTCAGCCGCACCTAGGCTCCTACAGCCTCTGCCTAGCCCAAAACCAAAGATCACCCTATTTTACCTCTCCTTGTCTGGCTGTTCAAATCTGTACCTCATGAAATCATTTAATAATTCTTGTTTTCTTATTTGGTCTGTAAGCATCAGTGTATTTATTGTACTCACTTGTTATAGGTTTATAATTGTATATGTATTAACCAGTAGATTATCTTGTGTATCAACATCAATGTTTTTGTTTTGTAAATCTAACTATGACCTTGGAGCTTTTCTCCCCGGGCCTCCACTGAAAATGGACATGTATCCAGTTGGACTAGCCCGGTCAACAAATGTAAAATAAATAAAATAATAAATAAATAAATTGATGCCATTGAGTGGATTCATGTCTTTACTTCAACCTCCTGAATGTCAAGTTCCAATATATTGACAGTAAAAAGGTCAAACTTGAAAATAAAAAGAAACAAAAATAGTTGGTTTTGCTCCTCACACCCCGTTAATTATATACACTAACTCCTGGATCATACTACAGTCAGCTAAGGGACAGCTCTTTGATCTTTGCTGTACTGTAATCACAGAATGCAGGTTTCCTGTTTCTCCATATAAGTAGACATTTCCAACATCGTTTATGATTCAACATTCTGACATATGACATTTATGTCCATTGCGACATTATCATGTTCCGCCATTTAGTCATTCATTATACACCTATTTTGCAAAATAAGATCAGCATAAGATATTATGATTTTTAAAACATTGGATCTAACATGAATATCAGTCTTTTCAAATTGGCACAAGAATTGGGATATGAAGATATGTGTGTGTTTTACAAACTTAATGCCGAAGAGTACAGGGAGCAAACCAAATGTGCAAATGTCAGAAAAGAAGTTTTCAGAACATATGAGCTTTTACTAGTAATTTAAATTCAGAGGAAGCAAAAGTCACATTTAATGGTCTAAATTTTTTGTATGTCCAAAAACAGAGAACAATAACAATTGTGATAATAACTTAATTTACACTATTGTGAGAAATACAAATAAATTCATATGTCAGCTTTCTGAGCTTCAGTCATGACCTCCAGTTGCTTCCTTTGTTGAGTCTGTATGTGTCTCTTGAATTGATGCCAGTTTTCCAAGTGCTCTGATTTCCTCTGGCTTTTGAAAAACAATTTGTTTTCCAGTGTGTGTATTGATTTGCCTTTGTCATTTTGGATCATGCCAAAGTAGAAATGGGTCTATACAAAAAAAGTTCTATTTAACCAGTTAAAAGAAAATAAAGTATAAAATAAATCTTGCCATTTTAAGTATTTTATGATTCAGAAAATATTTTTGTGCATTCAATAAGAATTAAGCTTATTAGTCATAAACCCCAATGGACTGCATTTGGCTCACGTCTGCTGTAATGAGCTAAAACATACAAAAGTTGTCAGTAAATGAAAGGCGAGTGCTAGAGGGAAACTTAGACTGCACTGTAATTGGATGGATTAGCCCTGAAGAAAGCAAGAATGAATGAATGAATCAATTAATAAAAGTCTGCTTCAAAATGGATTAAATTAGCAGGAAAAATAGTTTGCATTACCAATAATTTCTAATAACTTACACAGTTAGGTGTGTTGATTACATTACATTGTTAAATATAAGAAAAAACAGAATCCAGCAAACAGTTCCAGCACAAGGTCTCCAAAATTCCACATTTATTTCAAACTCCATTATAAAACCTGTCAAAAAACAAATGAACTATTCAACCTAACACTGAACGGTTGAGTGTTTTTGTCTTAATGAATTGACATTCATGAGAACCGTCAGTCAAAGTCATGCAGACCTATAAACAACATTTTCACTCACACGCCCTTTAAAACCAACCAATGGTAGCTGTTGCATGTAAAAAAGACACATGCACCAATATTTATTGATTAGTTTTAAGCATACAGTTGTAAAAAATGAGCTTAAAACTTCTAAAAATACTTTAACCACAATGGGAGAACCAAACTCTGGTCTCCAACCTGGAAAGAAATACTTTAACAACCATCAGAGAATCAAATGCTGGTCTCCCACCTGACAAGTAGGAATACTCACCACTGTACTTACTTTGAAATACACACAAACACTAAGAATAGTGAAGGGAGAAAATATACAAGAATAGCAAGTAAGATTTATAACTTGCTTGCTCATTTCTTAAGTTCTCTATGTAGTGAAACATTTTCATTCCATGGTGGATGTGTAGCATCCAGCTTGAGCTGCCAATGCAGTTCCCTGTTCAGCAATTTATTATGCCAATCGCCACATAGGCTGAATCATCCACCTGTTCGAGAACTGAAAGGCAAAGCCAGTAAAATCAACACAGGTCCCAGAATGATGGCAAGAGCACTCTTACTATCAGCATGTTGAATACTACATACATTTTGGTAGATTCTTTTATTCAAAGCATTGTTCGCTTTGCCTATGTAAACATGGTGCATCAGACACAGCAAGCAAAATACACTACTCTCTTGGATAAACAATTGAATCTACCACCTTTACCTTCCTTATTGATGAACTGAAAATTGGATCATTTTAATTAGTACAAATGAACTGGCATAGTTTACATCTACCACATTTCCTGGTGATGTTTGTAAATGCATCTATAGTGGTACCGAGAGGCTTCTGTAGTAGATTCGTGATATTAAATTTGCTTTTGCACGTAGGTAGGTAGGTGTCTGCCAAGTACATAGACTTTGAAGCCAAGATGAAAACAATGCTGGTTCAGTGTTATGTTGAATAGTTCATTTGTTTTTTGACAAGTTTTACAATGAATTTTGAAATAAACTTGGAATTTTGTATCCCTTATGTTGGAATTGACTCCTGGATTCTGTTTTTTTCTTGGCTTTACTGTGTATTCAGTGCCCGGCTGTTTTGGATTGTTAAATATAAGAAATATATGCAGACTTCATTTAAGGATGGAAAATAACAATGGGAACAATCGGTACTACAAGACTCTGATGTATGATGCCGGAAAAAAATGAGGAGAAAGATAAAAGAGCTTACCGTCAAAAACAGAAAGAGGGCACTATGTGCATGGATAACAATAATAATAATAAAATGGATAATAATAATCATTTCTAATGGCTAGTTTTGCTAATATGCACATAATGATTTTGATGCAGAAAGCTGTGGATTCTGTTCTCATACTTCTTAGATAGCTTACTAACACTGCAGTGCAGCATGTTTTTTTTTTTATTTTGTTTTATTTATTTTTTTTAATTCTCATCTGATTGTTTTTGTTCCTTCTTACCCTTTTCCCTTAAATATTCTGCTTGTTCAGATTTATTACTGTCACATTTTCTAGCATCATGACTATATTACCCACATACATATAATTTATTTTTGTCATGGTTACACAACAAAATGATACTCCCCAGGATTCACTAATCCTCCGTGTAAGACTGGATTAGTCTTACACGGAAACGCCAGTCTAAGAGTAAGATGGCAGCGCCATGCATATTAATGAGGGTGTGCTGCCTCAACTCTAAGGCTAACACAGAGCGTGCACAAGTGCAGGGGCATGTCGGGCTGCCGAGCAGTCCAAAAAATCCACACCCCTGCAAGTCTCTCAATTGGGAAATGTCAACTTACATGATTGAGTCCGCCAAATGTGTACATACCCAATACTACACTCCCCACATTCTAAACCTGTACAATTATAAAATGTAAAACTTTTATTTTTTTTATTATTCCTGATATAGTTGCCCGTATTTGCACGATTTGCCCATTGCTTAGCTACAGTTAGCAGTTTAGACATCTAAGAGGATAATAAGAAACGATATGCAAATTAAGCAAAACAGCGATAGCATAGCGGTAGAGCCTTCGCACAAAGAGGAGGCATTTCAGGTTTGAGTCCCACCACTCTCCTTTCTATTTTCTGTTAGAAATCTGTATATAAAAATAATTCCTGACATTTATCATTTAAATTTTAGTAAAAAGCATTGGAATCGCCTATGTAGTAGTGAACAAATTTTATATATATATATATATATATATATATATATATATATATATATATATATATGTATATAAGAAGGTGAAATGGTAATGCATACTGATGGATGCATAAGTAACGTATCTTAAGCAATGTGAAGCACTGCTACAAAGTTTACCAGTATTAAGCATATTTAAATGTAATTGCTCATAGCTGAGCACTGCGTTAACTAGCGCAATGATTTTGCACGTAGCTGCTCATCGCGCCAACTAGCGCAAGCTGTTTGCATGGAGTTGCACTCTGCATTAACCAGCACAACGTTGGGCAAATGTAGAGCAACACCGAGCAATGTAGAGCAACGCCGGGCAAAGTTGAGCAAAGTCGGCAAACACAGCCACACCTCCTAGCCGGTCTGGCCAGTAGTAAAATAAAAAGCAATAACAGGCCTCGAATCCGGGATACTGTGCACCATAAATCACAGTACTGAACCACTAAGCCATGACAGCTTTTCATAAGCATGCACTTTCAACACACACATACATATCAATGGAAGTTTACCCATTGCTAAGCAGGTGTGCCTTCAGCAGAGTTTTTCAAACTGGCCAATCACAAATAAGTGCGGGAAATGATGCATATTTAAGCTCCATAGGCGAGAATACTTGCCATAACTGGTTGTAGCTCCCATCTGCAGGCAGCAATGGCCGGTGCTGGAGAGGGCTCTACTCGAAAGCAACATTGGGCATTGAGGAGTCAAAAGTAATGGTTTGGCTCCTTGTTCATAATCATAAGGATAATCTCCTGCTGGGCCAGTACCAGGGCACCCAATACAAAGTGGAAGCCTGGGACCGTCTAGCTCATGAACTCACCAGTGCCACAGGTGTCCCTCAGACTGGTGAGCAGGTCAGACACCACCACGCAGACCTGAGGAGATGCAAGGTGGATCAACTGGACCAGTGGATCCAGGAGGCCGATGGGATGGAAAATGTCCCACTACTGAATAAGTAGCCATGGAATTAAGTATGTAAGAATTGCTATTCTAGTGTATACTATGGATAGGTATGTCTCAATATCACTTCATTTACGTCACAGCTGCAGGTGTCCGTGGTTGCGAATCAGCAAGCCTATGCAGATAGGCTGCTAAGGCTGCTCCACCAGGCAGGTTAGTAATTATTCTGCTTGTACTCTTATGTAAAATAAATGACAGAGCCTGAAAAAAGTGTTCTAACACAATAAATAAAGGTATAATAATTCTCTAATAATTATTATGTATGGACTGTTATAATAAATGAGAAAGCCTCTAGAAAAGTGTTTTAAGTTTTAATAAAGGTATAATTACTGGAGTGTGTCTGTGTCATTTTCTTTGATATGTTGTACTCTTTGCATTATAGAAATAGTACTGTTGTGTTAAGCGCTGTTAACACACAGTTGGGTAGGGCCCATATAAAGTGGATGAAGGAGTGCCAGTAACTTTTAAGCATATATACAGTCCTCAACTGATGGTTCATGCCCAGCATGTACAGGTTAATCTGGCACATGAGCAGCTTGGTATTGTGTTCCCCAGAAATGTCATTGTGCTGGCAGAAATGTAGGAGTTGTTAACATATAACTGATAATTTCACCTAAACATATCTAGATAAGTTTATGAAAGTAGAACTGTCAGTGTACCATCTTAGCAGTAGTATGTCTGAGCAACTCACAAAATATGTAGCAGTAACATCTACATCCCGACAGTTTGTATGTCAGATACAGCCCATGTATATAAAGATCTAGCAAAATCCATTTCACAATTTAAGGACAATTGGGTAGTGTAATAATACATGTAGGGACATATAACTACAGTTAATAGGAATGTAGTGTAAACTAGAAGGATATATAAGTTGTTAATGGAGCAATCATTTTCCACCCTACTGTATGTGCATAAAAAATGCAATTCCACACCTCAATGGGTATGTCTAATCCCAAAACATTTGTTGGGACAGATGTCCTATTGGTTTATAAATATCTGCATTTATTTTTGATGCATGTGCCCTGTTCAAATACCACAATATTGGTGGCCTGTTGCCATCAATTAAACCTGCATGCTGTTGTTATGTCCACTCTTGTTCTATATATGCATGTGTCATGCTTGCTGTTCAACTGTTGGAACTCTGGTGTGTTGGGTTAATGGGAATACTTCTGCATGCTGTTATAACTAATTGGGAATGCTGTTGACTGTTAGTAACCCATATTTTCATTAAATCCTCCTAAACATAGAACGTATGGGAAGGCCAGTCCCAGCGGACCCACCTGCCCCACCTCAGCTGGTGATGGCACCTGGCACCAGCAGGTCCGGTGCCCAGCCTGGGACCTCCTCCTCCATTGGCCCTGTGCCACCTTCAGGTGGAAGTGCTGCAGGGGATGGGGCTTGTCCCCCCATTCAAGCGTGGGCAGAAGAGGGCCACCTATCATCCTCCGAATGGTCCGGGCTGTGGTGCGTAGGGAGCTCGAGAGTTCTGTCGCTAATCCTCTATGCCAGCTTCAGGCACTAGTGGCTCACTCATGAGTGAGCCTGCCCTCTCCCACGCTAACCCCCAACACAGCCACCCTCTGGGCTGTGAAGGTGCAGTGGTGACTGCCCATGGGTGGGGATCTCAGTTCCACGGTTGCCATCTCTGGGCTCATGGGATTGCGATTTCCAAACATGCTTCCTTGTCAATGGCGCTCACCCACCACATGTATCATATTCCGCCCCTGTATGCATCTTGTTTGTCTTGTCTGTTTACCTCCCAACCTACCTCCCCAAATATACCTACTTCCTCTCTACCCCACATTCCACCTCTCCTGAAAAAAGGGCAATCTGCTCCCAAAAAATTACGCACCATACATAGCTGCCCATTTTGCACACATTTCCGCTGGACACATAAACTGATATTTAATTGGCAGTACAACATACTTTGTTGTCCTCACCTCTCAGAGGGGTTGAAGGTTTCATATTTCCTCCAAATGTATTGCATATGCACAGCTGTTGCTGTTAAAGAAATGGGCAGCTATGGACCTTCCCTACACCCGTCCCTGCACATCCCGAGCTATTTTCCTGTCTTTCCCTCTTTGTGCCCCTTTTTTCACCGCTTTCCTATCTCCCCATTTTCTTTCTTTCAAAGAAATGACCGTGGGGTTAGCGGGAGTAAGCACTATTAAGCAGTAGTTAGCGGGTTTGCTGAGTGCGCCTTTTGTGTGCTTGTGCGCTTAGCTAAGCATTGCAAACCCATGCAAACCCGCTTACAACTGCTTAAAAGTGCCTTAGTCACTCTGTATGTCAGGGCCCTTGTTCTGCTCAGCAGAAAAAATAAAACACTTCTGTCAGTCTCAACCCCGGACATTGTACACTAGACTGCATGAAGTACCAATAAGCCACGTAGACATACAACAAGTTGGTGCTGAAATAAATATATCATGCATCAGAATGAGTGAATGTAAATATAAAATAGGAATGCCATAACATAAATCTTGTTCTGTGGATCTTTACCAACAGTTGTTGTGGAATTGCATTACATGACTGTGATAAGAGAACCAGCCATTCTAGCAGGAAATAATGTTACAGCAGCACTTTACAACCCCACAAAGTATCATAGCAGGACAAACACTGGCATATCTGATTAGGGCAGAGGCCATACTTCCCAACTGTGACTAATTTTCAGGGATGTCCCTGATTTTGAAACAAATTTTAGCTGTGTCCCTCTTGAATCCCTCTGAAAAGTAATGATGTTAGGCAGAAAGGTGGAGAATTACACTTAATGAATAATGACAATACGTAAGAGTTAGACACTGCTTGTACTTCAGAAAAGGTGTATTAATCCATATGCTCTGGTTGTCTCAAAGTCTCAACTTAATGCCTCTAATATTTTAAAGGTGTACCTCACTTTTACCTACGTTTCCCCTGAGTCTGTTCAAATATGTACCTGAGTGTTTGAGAGGCCTGGCAGAGGCAGAAACACACAGGCATATCAGCTTTTCTGCTGTTACACACTGTGCAAATAGCTTTGGAAGGAGTTCATAGGTTCATAGGTTGATACTAGGCTATATGCCCCAGGGCATTTATCAGCCTAGCCAGAGTGTGTTTGGCTTTCGCCACCCTTTAAAATGAGTTTAACTGTGCCCTTTTTCAGGTTAATTTACTGTGCCTCAGTCTAGTAGTGACACAGAAGTGATCCCGGGTAAACCTACAATCTCACATCCACTCATCAAGATTCCTCTTGAAGAGAGTCAGTGAGGGGCTCTGCCTGATATGGACTGGGATTCTATTGCAGAGTGCTGGGAGCCTCTTGGTTATAAATCTGTCTCTCCAGCATGTTCTATTAATTTCTGTGTTGAGGTTCCAGTCCCTTGAGCGCGTAGCTCTAGTGGATTTGGATTTTTTGAGGTGGAGCATGTCCATTAATTCTGGGTTGGACATGGCTTTATACATCAGGCACAGATCGCTTCTAAGTAGGCAGTATGCAAC
Organism: Protopterus annectens; assembly: GCF_019279795.1. NCBI lineage: Eukaryota > Metazoa > Chordata > Ceratodontiformes > Protopteridae > Protopterus > Protopterus annectens. The sequence continues at coordinate 1,647,944,386 of NC_056743.1, read as the reverse complement.
TGAGTAGAGCTGGAGTTTCTTTAACCGAGCAGCATAGGTCATCTGTTTGAGTCCCTTGATCCTCTTGGTGAGGTACTTTTGGAGTCTTTCCAGTTGCTGCAGGTGTCGGGTAAGGTACATCCCAAATGGGGCATTGCATTCAATTATGGGCCAGATGAGTGATGAGTAAAGAGGCACAATGACCTCCTTGATCTAGATGTGAATCCTTTCATTATAAAGTGGGCTATATAGAAGGTCTTTTTCTAACCACTTTGGCAACGTGGTTGTCAAAGGAGAGATTATTATCAACTAGGGTCCCCAGGTCCCTAATTGCTTCCTCCATACTTAATGGATTACCATGTGGTAATTTATGGGCACTTTTGTTTTTCCCAAAGGGATGACTATACACTTCTTGGCTAGCTTTAGGCCATGGCTTTGGCACCAGTTATCTGTCTCTGTGAGACCCTTTTGGAGGATGCTTGTGTCAACTGAAGAGTCAATTTTGGCACCCAGTTTACAGTCATCTGAACTTGGGCAGCCATAGTCCTCCCGTGTTGGCCTGTACCACAGAAAATATATACCTAACAAGAGCGGTCCCAGGACTGAGCCCTGGGGACGCCACTTGTAACTGGTTTAGAGTCTGACATGGCTCCCCGCAAATCTGACCCATGTGGGTTCTATCCTTGAGCCAGTTTGCAACCCATCTTATGACATAGGGTTGATATTTAAGCTGAGAGCTTATTTATGATGCCCGAAAGTGGGATATGGTGTCAAAGGCTTTTTGCGAGGTCCAGGTAGGCTGTGTGGACTACCTTCCCTTCATCTATGGCTTTGGTGACTGTTTCGAAGAAGTCAACCAGGTTCAATAGGCAGAATCTGCCTTTAACAAAGCCAAATTGGGTGGGATCTAGTCTGTAGGTCCCCAATGTCTTTGTTTATGAGTACCATGATGATCCGCCCTCCATAGCTTTGCAGACCAGGCTAGTCAGGCTTAAGGGGCAATAGTTTCCACGGTCCATTGAGGCACCACCTTTGTGGAGTGGGACCACTGTTGCTGTACGCCATTCCTTGGGTACATGTCCTGTAGTAAGGCTGAGATTGAACAGTAACTTTATATGAAGTTCTAGCTCTTCTTGGAGCTCATGTAGGATGCAGCCCGGGACACCGTCTGGTCCCATTGATGCTGTGTTTTTTGCATGGAGAGGGCAGCTCTGACCGGAGCATCTGAGATGCCAGGGAGGCAACTCTCGGCTGGGATAGATATTTGCTCTTTGGGGGAATGGGGAGAAGTTTGCACTGAACCTGTCCGCCAGGATGTTGGCAATGTCTGTGGGTTCAGTGTATTTTTGTCATTTTGGACTAACTCCAAAACATATATGGGAGTTGCCACCCAGGTTCCTAACATAACTAAAGAAGGCCTTGTGATTATCTTTAGTGTCCTGTGCAATTTTTCTCTCAAAGCTGGCCTTGGATGATTTTATGAGGACCGTAGTTTTTTGCTAGTATTGATCAGTGATTCCTTCCTTTTTAGGGATGTTGCTCTATCCTGTAGTAGCTTCCTCCTTTTATTGTATAGCTTATTTATGGCTGGGGGTCAACCAGACAGGACACCTGCCTTTGGAGGATTGAGTCTTGGTTTTATTTGAGATTGCATGATCCATGCATTCCTGAAGGTGTCCATAGAATGCGTTTATAAAGGTTTCTGCAGTTTGGGCCGTAGTTTCCACTGGCCCAGGGGCTGAATGATTTCACCTCGGTTTGAGAAGTGTGAAATTACCTTTTGAGAAGTCTGCTTCAGGCACTGGAAACATTACATCTTAGTAAACTAACCATAAGTTGGTTTAATGCCTATCTCTCTAGTAGAAAACAGGCAGTCCAGTGGCAAAACAGCCTATCAGACCTACTCCCTACTAACATTGGTGTTCCCCAAGGATCTATCCTTGGTCCCCTTCTTTTCTCCATTTTCATAAATGGCCTACACTCAATTATTCCCAAAGCCACCTGTATTCAATATGCAGATGACTCCACCCTGATCTGCTCTGATGAATCTCTCACCAAACTCCAAGCTACAACCCAAAACTGCTTCTCTGCTGTAGAAAAATGGTTCTTGGAACTTAAACTCTTACTTAACCCTGCCAAAACCAAATTACTTCTCTTTTTCCCCACCTCAGTGACTGCTCAAACTATAGAACCCTTCAACACCAGCAATTCTACTTTCCATGTGTCCTCCAACAATGGGACCATTATCTACCCCTGCACTCCAATACCAAACTACTAGGGGTGACCATTGATCATAAACTTAAATTTGATATGCATATAAACTTAACTGTTAAATCGGTTAACAGAAAACTTGGGTCGATGTATAGAATAAAGGCCTTCCTAACTCCGTACACCAAACTGACTATTGCCCGAACCCACCTCCTCTCCACTCTCCTTTATGCCTCCCCGATATTCTCCTTCCTAAACAAGAAAGAACTTAATAAACTAACAACTACCTATAATCACATAGCCAGATTCATAATAGGAACGCCCTATCGCACTCATCACTGCCTAATTTTAAGGTCTCTCGAATGGCTGGAACTCCCCAGTTTACTCAAATTCAACCAACTAACTGAGGCGTTTAAAATTATTAACCATCCAAGTAAAACTCCCTCACTGTACAAAATACTTACCCCGTACTCCAACCTTAACTCCCTCAGGTCTTCCAAAAGTCTACAAGTAAGGACCATTAAATCCAACAATGCTGGTGGTGATGCACTATATGCCAATTCCATTGGCAAATCCTGGAACGCCCTACCAAACAACCTAAGACTTATGCCCTCTCAGCACCAATTTAAATTACATCTTAGAGCATACTTGAAATCCAAATGGTTATGCCCTTGCTCCAGTCCAGACTAATAAGCTATTGTCTCAGCCGCACCTAGGCTCCTACAGCCTCTGCCTAACCCAAAACCAAAGATCACCCTATTTTAGCCCTCCTTGTCTGGCTGTTCAAATCTGTACCTCATGAAATCATTTAATAATTCTTGTTTTCTCTTATTTGGTCTGTAAGCATCAGTGTATTTATTGTACTCACTTGTTATAGGTTTATAATTGTATATGTATTAACCAGTAGATTATCTTGTGTATCAACATCAATGTTTTTGTTTTGTTAATCTAACTATGACCTTGGAGCTTTTCTCCCCGGGCCTCCACTGAAAATGGACATGTATCCAGTTGGACTAGCCCGGTCAACAAATGTAAAATAAATAAAATAATAAATAAATAAATTGATGCCATTGAGTGGATTCATGTCTTTACTTCAACCTCCTGAATGTCAAGTTCCAATATATTGACAGTAAAAAGGTCAAACTTGAAAATAAAAAGAAACAAAAATAGTTGGTTTTGCTCCTCACACCCCGTTAATTATATACACTAACTCCTGGATCATACTACAGTCAGCTAAGGGACAGCTCTTTGATCTTTGCTGTACTGTAATCACAGAATGCAGGTTTCCTGTTTCTCCATATAAGTAGACATTTCCAACATCGTTTATGATTCAACATTCTGACATATGACATTTATGTCCATTGCGACATTATCATGTTCCGCCATTTAGTCATTCATTATACACCTATTTTGCAAAATAAGATCAGCATAAGATATTATGATTTTTAAAACATTGGATCTAACATGAATATCAGTCTTTTCAAATTGGCACAAGAATTGGGATATGAAGATATGTGTGTGTTTTACAAACTTAATGCCGAAGAGTACAGGGAGCAAACCAAATGTGCAAATGTCAGAAAAGAAGTTTTCAGAACATATGAGCTTTTACTAGTAATTTAAATTCAGAGGAAGCAAAAGTCACATTTAATGGTCTAAATTTTTTGTATGTCCAAAAACAGAGAACAATAAACAATTGTGATAATAACTTAATTTACACTATTGTGAGAAATACAAATAAATTCATATGTCAGCTTTCTGAGCTTCAGTCATGACCTCCAGTTGCTTCCTTTGTTGAGTCTGTATGTGTCTCTTGAATTGATGCCAGTTTTCTCCAAGTGCTCTGATTTCCTCTGGCTTTTGAAAAACAATTTGTTTTCCAGTGTGTGTATTGGATTTGCCTTTGTCATTTTGGATCATGCCAAAGTAGAAATGGGTCTATACAAAAAAAGTTCTATTTAACCAGTTAAAAGAAAATAAAGTATAAAATAAATCTTGCCATTTTAAGTATTTTATGATTCAGAAAATATTTTTGTGCATTCAATAAGAATTAAGCTTATTAGTCATAAACCCCAATGGACTGCATTTGGCTCACGTCTGCTGTAATGAGCTAAAACATACAAAAGTTGTCAGTAAATGAAAGGCGAGTGCTAGAGGGAAACTTAGACTGCACTGTAATTGGATGGATTAGCCCTGAAGAAAGCAAGAATGAATGAATGAATCAATTAATAAAAGTCTGCTTCAAAATGGATTAAATTAGCAGGAAAAAATAGTTTGCATTACCAATAATTTCTAATAACTTACACAGTTAGGTGTGTTGATTACATTACATTGTTAAATATAAGAAAAAACAGAATCCAGCAAACAGTTCCAGCACAAGGTCTCCAAAATTCCACATTTATTTCAAACTCCATTATAAAACCTGTCAAAAAACAAATGAACTATTCAACCTAACACTGAACGGTTGAGTGTTTTTGTCTTAATGAATTGACATTCATGAGAACCGTCAGTCAAAGTCATGCAGACCTATAAACAACATTTTTCACTCACACGTCCTTTAAAACCAACCAATGGTAGCTGTTGCATGTAAAAAAGACACATGCACCAATATTTATTGATTAGTTTTAAGCATACAGTTGTAAAAAATGAGCTTAAAAACTTCTAAAAATACTTTAACCACAATGGGAGAACCAAACTCTGGTCTCCAACCTGGAAAGAAATACTTTAACAACCATCAGAGAATCAAATGCTGGTCTCCCACCTGACAAGTAGGAATACTCACCACTGTACTTACTTTGAAATACACACAAACACTAAGAATAGTGAAGGGAGAAAATATACAAGAATAGCAAGTAAGATTTATAACTTGCTTGCTCATTTCTTAAGTTCTCTATGTAGTGAAACATTTTCATTCCATGGTGGATGTGTAGCATCCAGCTTGAGCTGCCAATGCAGTTCCCTGTTCAGCAATTTATTATGCCAATCGCCACATAGGCTGAATCATCCACCTGTTCGAGAACTGAAAGGCAAAGCCAGTAAAATCAACACAGGTCCCAGAATGATGGCAAGAGCACTCTTACTATCAGCATGTTGAATACTACATACATTTTGGTAGATTCTTTTATTCAAAGCATTGTTCGTTTTGCCTATGTAAACATGGTGCATCAGACACAGCAAGCAAAATACACTACTCTCTTGGATAAACAATTGAATCTACCACCTTTACCTTCCTTATTGATGAACTGAAAAATTGGATCATTTTAATTAGTACAAATGAACTGGCATAGTTTACATCTACCACATTTCCTGGTGATGTTTGTAAATGCATCTATAGTGGTACCGAGAGGCTTCTGTAGTAGATTCGTGATATTAAATTTGCTTTTGTACGTAAAGGTAGGTAGGTGTCTGCCAAGTACATAGACTTTGAAGCCAAGATGAAAACAATGCTGGTTCAGTGTTATGTTGAATAGTTCATTTGTTTTTTGACAAGTTTTACAATGAATTTTGAAATAAACTTGGAATTTTGTATCCCTTATGTTGGAATTGACTCCTGGATTCTGTTTTTTTCTTGGCTTTACTGTGTATTCAGTGCCCGGGCTGTTTTTGGATTGTTAAATATAAGAAATATATGTGCAGACTTCATTTAAGGATGGAAAATAACAATGGGAACAATCGGTACTGCGCAAGACTCTGATGTATGATGCCGGAAAAAAATGAGGAGAAAGATAAAAGAGCTTACCGTCAAAAACAGAAAGAGGGCACTATGTGCATGGATAACAATAATAATAATAAAATGGATAATAATAATCATTTCTAATGGCTAGTTTTGCTAATATGCACATAATGATTTTGATGCAGAAAGCTGTGGATTCTGTTCTCATACTTCTTAGATAGCTTACTAACACTGCAGTGCAGCATGTTTTTTTTTTTATTTTGTTTTATTTATTTTTTTTAATTCTCATCTGATTGTTTTTGTTCCTTCTTACCCTTTTCCCTTAAATATTCTGCTTGTTCAGATTTATTACTGTCACATTTTCTAGCATCATGACTATATTACCCACATACATATAATTTATTTTTGTCATGGTTACACAACAAAATGATACTCCCCAGGATTCACTAATCCTCCGTGTAAGACTGGATTAGTCTTACACGGAAACGCCAGTCTAAGAGTAAGATGGCAGCGCGCCATGCATATTAATGAGGGTGTGCTGCCTCAACTCTAAGGCTAACACAGAGCGTGCACAAGTGCAGGGGGCATGTCGGGCTGCCGAGCAGTCCAAAAATCCACACCCCTGCAAGTCTCTCAATTGGGAAATGTCAACTTACATGATTGAGTCCGCTCAAATGTGTACATACCCAATACTACACTCCCCCACATTCTAAACCCCTGTACAATTATAAAATGTAAAACTTTTATTTTTTTTTTATTATTCCTGATATAGCTGCCCGTATTTGCACGCATTTGCCCATTGCTTAGCTACAGTTAGCAGTTTAGACATCGAAGAGGATAATAAGAAACGTATATGCAAATTAAGCAAAACAGCGATAGCATAGCGGTAGAGCCTTCGCACAAAGAGGAGGCATTTCAGGTTTGAGTCCCACCACTCTCCTTTCTATTTTCTGTTAGAAATCTGTATATAAAAATAATTCCTGACATTTATCATTTAAATTTTAGTAAAAAGCATTGGAATCGCCTATGTAGTAGTGAACAAATTTTATATATATATATATATATATATATATATATATATATATATATATATATGTATATAAGAAGGTGAAATGGTAATGCATACTGATGGATGCATAAGTAACGTATCTTAAGCAATGTGAAGCACTGCTAAGCAAAGTTTACCAGTATTAAGCATATTTAAATGTAATTGCTCATAGCTGAGCACTGCGTTAACTAGCGCAATGATTTTGCACGTAGCTGCTCATCGCGCCAACTAGCGCAAGCTGTTTGCATGGAGTTGCACTCTGCATTAACCAGCACAACGTTGGGCAATGTAGAGCAACACCGAGCAATGTAGAGCAACGTCGGGCAAAGTTGAGCAAAGTCGGCAAAACACAGCCACACCTCCTAGCCGGTCTGGCCAGTAGTAAAATAAAAAGCAATAACAGGCCTCGAATCCGGGATACTGTGCACCATAAATCACAGTACTGAACCACTAAGCCATGACAGCTTTTCATAAGCATGCACTTTCAACACACACATACATATCAATGGAAGTTTACCCATTGCTAAGCAGGTGTGCCTTCAGCTGAGTTTTTTCAAAACTGGCCAATCACAAATAAGTGCGGGAAATGATGCATATTTAAGCTCCATAGGCGAGAATACTTGCCATAACTGGTTGTAGCTCCCATCTGCAGGCAGCAATGGCCGGTGCTGGAGAGGGCTCTCATTTCCGAGCGCAACATTGGGCATTGAGGAGTCAAAAGTAATGGTTTGGCTCCTTGTTCATAATCATAAGGATAATCTCCTGCTGGGCCAGTACCAGGGCACCCAATACAAAGTGGAAGCCTGGGACCGTCTAGCTCATGAACTCACCAGTGCCACAGGTGTCCCTCAGACTGGTGAGCAGGTCAGACACCACCACGCAGACCTGAGGAGATGCAAGGTGGATCAACTGGACCAGTGGATCCAGGAGGCCGATGGGATGGAAAATGTCCCATTACTGAATAAGTAGCCATGGAATTAAGTATGTAAGAATTGCTATTCTAGTGTATACTATGGATAGGTATGTCTCAATATCACTTCATTTACGTCACAGCTGCAGGTGTCCGTGCTGCGAATCAGCAAGCCTATGCAGATAGGCTGCTAAGGCTGCTCCACCAGGCAGGTTAGTAATTATTCTGCTTGTACTCTTATGTAAAATAAATGACAGAGCCTGAAAAAAGTGTTCTAACACAATAAATAAAGGTATAATAATTCTCTAATAATTATTATGTATGGACTGTTATAATAAATGAGAAAGCCTCTAGAAAAGTGTTTTAAGTTTTTAATAAAGGTATAATTACTGGAGTGTGTCTGTGTCATTTTCTTTGATATGTTGTACTCTTGCATTATAGAAATAGTACTGTTGTGTTAAGCGCTGTTAACACACAGTTGGGTAGGCCCATATAAAGTGGATGAAGGGAGTGCCAGTAACTTTTAAGCATATTTACAGTCCTCAACTGTTGGTTCATGCCCAGCATGTACAGGTTAATCTGGCACATGAGCAGCTTGGTATTGTGTTCCCCAGAAATGTCATTGTGCTGGCAGAAATGTAGGGAGTTGTTAACATATAACTGATAATTTCACCTAAACATATCTAGATAAGTTTATGAAAGTAGAACTGTCAGTGTACCATCTTAGCAGTAGTATGTCTGAGCAACTCACAAAATATGTAGCAGTAACATCTACATCCCGGACAGTTTGTATGTCAGATACAGCCCATGTATATAAAGATCTAGCAAAATCCATTTCACAATTTAAGGACAATTGGGTAGTGTAATAATACATGTAGGGGACATATAACTACAGTTAATAGGAATGTAGTGTAAACTAGAAGGATATATAAGTTGTTAATGGAGCAATCATTTTCCACCCTACTGTATGTGCATAAAAAATGCAATTCCACACCTCAATGGGTATGTCTAATCCCAAAACATTTGTTGGGACAGATGTCCTATTGGTTTATAAATATCTGCATTTATTTTGATGCATGTGCCCTGTTCAAATACCACAATATTGGTGGCCTGTTGCCATCAATTAAACCTGCATGCTGTTGTTATGTCCACTCTTGTTCTATATATGCATGTGTCATGCTTGCTGTTCAACTGTTGGAACTCTGGTGTGTTGGGTTAATGGGAATACTTCTGCATGCTGTTATAACTAATTGGGAATGCTGTTGACTGTTAGTAACCCATATTTTCATTAAATCCTCCTAAACATAGAACGTATGGGAAGGCCAGTCCCAGCGGACCCACCTGCCCCACCTCAGCTGGTGATGGCACCTGGCACCAGCAGGTCCGGTGCCCAGCCTGGGACCTCCTCCTCCATTGGCCCTGTGCCACCTTCAGGTGGAAGTGCTGCAGGGGATGGGGCTTGTCCCTCCCATTCAAGCGTGGGCAGAAGAGGGCCACCTATCATCCTCCGAATGGTCCGGGCTGTGGTGCGTAGGGAGCTCGAGAGTTCTGTCGCTAATCCTCTATGCCAGCTTCAGGCACTAGTGGCTCGACTCATGAGTGAGCCTGCCCCTCCTACGCAACCCCCAACACAGCCACCCTCTGGGCTGTGAAGGTGCAGTGGTGACTGCCCATGGGTGGGGATCTCAGTTCCACGGTTGCCATCTCTGGGCTCATGGGATTGCGATTTCCAAACATGCTTCCTTGTCAATGGCGTTCACCCACCACATGTATCATATTCCGCCCCTGTATGCATCTTGTTTGTCTTGTCTGTTTACCTCCCCAACCTACCTCCCCAAATATACCTACTTCCTCTACCCCACATTCCACTCTCTCCTGAAAAAAAAGGGCAATCTGCTCCCAAAAAAAAATTACGCACCATACATAGCTGCCCATTTTGCACACATTTCCGCTGGACACATAAACTGATATTTAATTGGCAGTACAACATACTTTGTTGTCCTCACCCCTCTCAGAGGGGTTGAAGGTTTCATATTTCCCTCCAAATGTATTGCATATGCACAGCTGTTGCTGTTAAAGAAATGGGCAGCTATGGACCTTCCCTACACCCGTCCTGCACATCCCGAGCTATTTTCCCTACTGTCTTTCCCTCTTTGTGCCCCTTTTTCACCGCTTTCCTATCTCCCCATTTTCTTTTCTTTCAAAGAAATGACCGTGGGGGTTAGCGGGAGTAAGCACTATTAAGCAGTAGTTAGCGGGTTTGCGCGAGTGTGCGCCTTGTGTGCTTGTGTGCGCTTAGCTAAGCATTGTGCAAACCCATGCAAACCCGCTTACAACTGCTTAAAAGTGCCTTAGTCACTCTGTATGTCAGGGCCCTTGTTCTGCTCAGCAGAAAAATAAAACACTTCTGTCAGTCTCGAACCCCGGACATTGTACACACTAGACTGCATGAAGTACCAATAAGCCACGGTAGACATACAACAAGTTGGTGCTGAAATAAATATATCATGCATCAGAATGAGTGAATGTAAATATAAAATAGGAATGCCATAACGCAAATCTTGTTCTGTGGATCTTTACCAGCAGTTGTTGTGGAATTGCATTACATGACTGTGATAAGAGAACCAGCCATTCTAGCAGGAAATAATGTTACAGCAGCACTTTACAACCCCCACAAAGTATCATAGCAGGACAAACACTGGCATATCTGATTAGGGCAGAGGCCATACTTCCCAACTGTGACTAATTTTCAGGGATGTCCCTGATTTTGAAACAAATTTTAGCTGTGTCCCTCTGAATCCCTCTGAAAAGTAATGATGTTAGGCAGAAAGGTGGAGAATTACACTTAATGAATAATGACAATACGTAAGAGTTAGACACTGCTTGTACTTCAGAAAAGGTGTATTAATCCATATGCTCTGGTTGTCTCAAAGTCTCAACTTAATGCCTCTAATATTTTAAAGGTGTACCTCACTTTTACCTACGTTTCCCTGAGTCTGTTCAAATATGTACCTGAGTGTTTGAGAGGCCTGGCAGAGGCAGAAACACACAGGCATATCAGCTTTTCTGCTGTTACACACTGTGCAAATAGCTTTGGAAGGAGTTCATAGGTTCATAGGTTGATACTAGGCTATATGCCCCAGGGCATTTATCAGCCTAGCCAGAGTGTGTTTGGCTTTCGCCACCCTTTAAAATGAGTTTAACTGTGCCCTTTTTCAGGTTAATTTACTGTGCCTCAGTCTAGTAGTGACACAGAAGTGATCCCCGGGGTAAACCTACAATCTCACATCCACTCATCAAGATTCCTCTTGAAGAGAGTCAGTGAGGGGCTCTGCCTGATATGGACTGGGATTCTATTGCAGAGTGCTGGGAGCCTCTTGGTTATAAATCTGTCTCTCCAGCATGTTCTATTAATTTCTGTGTTGAGGTTCCAGTCCCTTGAGCGCGTAGCTCTAGTGGATTTGGATTTTTTGAGGTGGAGCATGTCCATTAATTCTGGGTTGGACATGGCTTTATACATCAGGCACAGATCGCTTCTAAGTAGGCAGTATGCAACTGAGTAGAGCTGGAGTTTCTTTAACCGAGCAGCATAGGTCATCTGTTTGAGTCCCTTGATCCTCTTGGTGAGGTACTTTTGGAGTCTTTCCAGTTGCTGCAGGTGTCGGGTAAGGTACATCCCAAATGGGGCATTGCATTCAATTATGGGCCAGATGAGTGATGAGTAAAGAGGCACAATGACCTCCCTTGATCTAGATGTGAATCCTTTCATTATAAAGTGGGCTATATAGAAGGTCTTTCTAACCACTTTGGCAACGTGGTTGTCAAAGGAGAGATTACTATCAACTAGGGTCCCCAGGTCCCTAATTACTTCCTCCATACTTAATGGATTACCGCCTATGTGGTAATTTATGGGCACTTTGTTTTTCCCAAAGGGGATGACTATACACTTCTTGGCGTTTAGCTTTAGGCCATGGCTTTGGCACCAGTTATCTGTCTCTGTGAGACCCTTTTGGAGGATGCTTGTGTCAACTGAAGAGTCAATTTTGGCACCCAGTTTACAGTCATCTGCGAACTTGGGCAGCCATAGTCCTCCCGTGTTGGCCTGTACCACAGAAAAATATATACCGAACAAGAGCGGTCCCAGGACTGAGCCCTGGGGGACGCCACTTGTAACTGGTTTAGAGTCTGACATGGCTCCCGCAAATCTGACCATGTGGGTTCTATCCTTGAGCCAGTTTGCAACCCATCTTATGACATAGGGGTTGATATTTAAGCTGGAGAGCTTATTTATGATGCCCGAGTGGGATATGGTGTCAAAGGCTTTTGCGAGGTCCAGGTAGGCTGTGTGGACTACCTTCCCTTCATCTATGGCTTTGGTGACTGTTTCGAAGAAGTCAACCAGGTTCAATAGGCAGAATCTGCCTTTAACAAAGCCAAATTGGGTGGGATCTAGCGTCTGTAGGTCCCCAATGTCTTTGTTTATGAGTACCATGATGATCCGCTCCATAGCTTTGCAGACCAGGCTAGTCAGGCTTAAGGGGCAATAGTTTCCACGGTCCATTGAGGCACCACCTTTGTGGAGTGGGACCACTGTTGCTGTACGCCATTCCTTGGGTACATGTCCTGTAGTAAGGCTGAGATTGAACAGTAACTTTATATGAAGTTCTAGCTCTTCTTGGAGCTCATGTAGGATGCAGCCCGGGACACCGTCTGGTCCCATTGATGCTGTGTTTTTTGCATTGGAGAGGGCAGCTCTCACCTGAGCATCTGAGATGCCAGGGAGGCAACTCTCTGCTGGGATAGATATTTGCTCTTTTGGGGGGGAATGGGGGAAGAAGTTTGCACTGAACCTGTCCGCCAGGATGTTGGCAATGTCTGTGGGTTCAGTGTATTTTTTGTCATTTTGGACTAACTCCAAACATATATGGGAGTTGCCACCCAGGTTCCTAACATAACTAAAGAAGGCCTTGTGATTATCTTTAGTGTCCTGTGCAATTTTTCTCTCAAAGCTGGCCTTGGATGATTTTATGAGGACCGTAGTTTTTGCTAGTATTGATCAGTGATTCCTTCCTTTTTAGGGATGTTGCTCTATCCTGTAGTAGCTTCCTCCTTTTATTGTATAGCTTATTTATGGCTGGGGGTCAACCAGACAGGACACCTGCCTTTGGAGGATTGAGTCTTGGTTTTATTTGGGATTGCATGATCCATGCATTCCTGAAGGTGTCCATAGAATGCGTTTATAAAGGTTTCTGCAGTTTGGGCCGTAGTTTCCACTGGCCCAGGGGCTTTGAATGATTTCACCTCGGTTTTGAGAAGTGTGAAATTACCTTTTGAGAAGTTTTTCACTGTGGTTTTCTGGGTTGGTGGTGGGGTCAGGATGTGGATGTCAAGAGAGATTAATTTATGGTCCAATCTTATCAATGAGGGGTATACCTCTGGTGTGGAGCATAGAGTCCCCATCTTTGTGATTATCAGGTCAAGTCTGTTTTCCCCTCTTGTGGGAGTGGTGACTAGTTGTTCCAAAGCATTTGAGTTTATAAATTCTAGGAACCTTTGGGCTAGGGTGTTGGGGCTTGAGTAGTGCTCCCAGTCTATGTTTTGGTAGTTGAAGTCACCCAATATAATGGTGTTTGGAGAGACCTTCATATTCTCCAGTGTTCTCAGGAAAGCCAAGTGAGGTTCCTGAGTTTGGGATGGTGGTCTGTAGCATGCTACAAACTGAAAGGCAGTTTTGCCCACTGTTAGTTGCACATGGATGGTCTCCGATGCTTCGTGCAGTGCCACTAACCTGGAGGTGTGGGTATCCTTGATGAATATGGATACTCCCCCTCCCTTTGTGGTTCAGTCCAAGTTTTGGGGCCGAAAAGCATGGTATGAGGTATAACCTGGTAGTACTGGGGTGCTCTCGGGAGCCTTGAACCAGGTCTCTGTTACTGCACAGACATCGATATTCTCCATACTGAGGAGAGCTATAAGTGCTTGTATTTTGAGGTTTAGACTTCTGGCGTTGAGTAGCATTACCATTAGTTTAGTTTTCCTTGTGTTGTCTATGGAGGTGGGTTTGTCTTTTGAGCCTTGCCTAAAAAAGGCACTATGGGGGTGGCAAGAGGCTTTGCCAGTATCTGAAAGCCCAGAGGTGACAGGTGCAAGCCGACCCTAGCGAAGCAACGTGGCTTGTCGAGCATGTCATCCCAGGCTGACAGACACTGGATCCCCTTTGAATGACACCAGAACTTTAGCCAATTGTTAAAATTGATCATTTTTTCTTTATACTGTGGCATCATTCCTGGTGAGGGTAAGATGCTACTCAAGGTCAGGGTCATACTTGCCTGGGCTACATGATCAGAGAGCTCCTCTATGTCTCTTTTCATGTAGTCCAGGGAGGTACGTCTCAGGTCATTCACACCAGCATGGACAATGACTGAGTCATATTTGTACTTGCTTTGGAGTGACTTGAGTGCTTGTGTTATGTGGCGGATCCTGGCGCCCAACAGGCAGCTCACCATCACCTTCTCCTTGTTCAGTCTGGTGAGTGGGACATCAGTGTGTCTGACAATAGAGTCACCTATTACAAGTGTATCAGTTGTGTTGTTTAGCCTTAAGGGCTGTGACTGTTTGGCACACTGAATTTGTGAAGTATGTGTTACACATGATTTGTTTTGGGGTAGCGGTTGCTTGGATGTCTGCTTTGGAGGTCTTTGCTGCTTTGGCAGATTTGTTTAGAACCTCTGAGTATGTTTTAGTGTGTTTATGTATTTAGTTTGCTGATGTGGTAGGTTTATGTGCGATTGGATTTGTGGTGTGTATGGTTACCTTCTCCTCCTGACTGGCTGTGCCAGTACCTCCAATTTGGCTATATGGTTGCATCTCTCGCATATATTAGTACTTGTTGGGAGGAGGAGAGGGTTGTCTGTATACATGAGGCAGTTGTAACATTGCCTCAGGATTCCCAGATGCACCAGCTGGACTGGAGAGGAAACCAGCAACTGACCTTTGGACATGCCAGATTAGTATAAGTAACTCTTTTAGAACTGACCAAAAAGGACCAATAGGGGATGAGTACTCCAAGGGAGTATATGAGGAAGTAGTGCTTTTAGTTTATTAGTGCTAACTTATATAATTGCTTATATGAGTAAGTGCTGGGTTTTAGGTTGAAAGTAGGGTCCTTACTTTGAGAGATAGAGCAGATCTAAGGGAAAAAGTGAAGAGTAGACTTTGTGGAGCCGAGAATGGTTTAAGCCCGATTAAGCGGCGCTGCCCAATGCTGCGCTACGTGCAAAATCACGCGAAACTGCGCCAAAGCGTGTTTTTATACAGGGGACTTCCAGAAGCATACCCTTATATAGGAGTACAACACTGAAATACCAAAGGATGTAGCCATGTACTGGTAGCAACCAACTGTGACAATGTCATTGTTCCAGTGCTGAAAAGACCAGTGTGGTGCACAGACAAAAAATAACAGGCTAACATCTGGCTACCATCTGGATAGGTCCACAGTTGGGAGCTACGCAGACAGACTACTTGCCTTGATAAACTAACAGGTACACAGCAACCCTTTAAGTCCAGCAAGATAAAATTCACACAATAATACATAATGCTCGCTGTACTTCTTCACCCCTACCCAAATGTAATTTATACCTGTGTGTTCAGGGTCTACCAAGGATGTAGGTAGGCATACTCAGTACTGAAATTTGTCCAGTTTTCTTGAGCAGCTTGTGCTAATGTCAACACTAAAAAAGCACAAACTGTTCAGAAGTGAGTAAATTAATATTCACAGTATAGCAGTTCACAAACAGTTCACGTGCCAAAAGAATAAATCTCAATAACTACTTTTGTATGGCAGTTAATTGTATAATTAGAAAAGAAAGTACATACTCCCATGTATCTTGTGCTAGCATTTGGAGGGGTGAGTACAATTCTACACTGCCAAGTGTGTACTGGAAGCAGCAACATTCAGGTCTGAGTACAACATTCAAATCACTGGCTACACCCCTGGCTTCAGATATAAGAACTATACCAACCTTCTGACTTAAACAACGATGTCCACAGCAAACAAGCATGATCCCTATTTTGGAAAGCTGAAAGGGCTACGCCAACCTGAGTTAGCAATTTATAGCACTGGGTTGCTATCACAGTGATTACTGCAATTACCACACAGCAGGCTGCATGCAATTAGCAAATGGTGGCCACCAATTGGTGCAGAGGCCATCACATGCACATGTGCAAATATCTATAAAAGCAGGCTGCAATTGCTACCCACAAACTCAATCACTCTATTGCAGAGACTGAGAGAGAGAGAGAGAGAGAGAGAGAGAGAGTGAAAAGCAAAAGGAAAACGGAAAATAAATATGTATTTACTGGCATGTAGTAGATGTTTTTGAAGAGTACTCTACATAATGTGAGCCATTCATATGTGGCAGCAGTACGTGTCTATACACAGATGTCCTGCTTAACTACTGCCATGGATAATTCAGTGTGTAGCTGTGTTCAGTGGGACATAACTGTGAAATATGTAGCTCAGCATTAAATGTCAAACATCTGATCCATGTTATCTGTGTTCTGTACAGTAGTGTGGACAATGGCTGTTTGGGAGATTAGCGCAAACATTTATATAAACATGGTTGTGACAGAGTAACACATGCATGATAGTCATATTAAAGTTTATCTTAGCATTGGCAACTGCTGTACCAGGCTAGTATGCTAATCTAGCATTTGTAGCTATATATACCCCCTCTAATGTTACTGTGTGTTCACATGTAACACATGTTCATGTTGCAGCAAGGCCCAAAAGTTCAGCTGTGAGGTCCAGGGACTTACAACAGTGTAGGCCTTATGTGTGTATGGCACACACATATGGAGAGATATATATGTGTCATATATTTTAACATCTGTATATGTTCATAGAGCAAGGGACATATTGTAACTGTTTGTGAAGGGTGGACATATATATGTTGGTGAAGTTTGTTATGTGCATATTTGTATGTAGGTTTTAGTGTGTGACAAACAAGGCCGCATACAGTGCTGGTATATGACATGTGGTGCTTAAACACTGTGTGTGTTTTGTTCAATTTGCAATGTTGCAGCCAGTGAGGCCTGCTAAAGCTACCTGGGCTGAGAACATCTTCAATGTATTTCTCACAAGACTTTGTTTGTGTCTTTCAACTTTTCCCAGTTAGGGGTTGCCACAGCAGAACTCCAGTCCGCTAATGATTGGTAGTTGATTTTTACGTGCCGAGTTACCAGCCCTGATGCACAACCTTCAACGAAGGTATGCCCATTCATGCATGTCTCCACATAGAAGACGCTCTAGCTGAGAATCGAACCGGACAGCGTCTTACTGTGAGGTGACAACGCTACTGCAGCACCACCCTGTCCAATATTATTACATTACTGTATACCTCACATCCTTTGTATAATTGATATTCCCACCATGATAGGTGGACTGTATATGTGCCTATATGTATATGTATATGTACAATAATGGATGTGTGTATATATATATATATATATATATATATATATATATAGAGAGAGAGAGAAAGAGAGCGAGAGTCATATATAGTCATACACATCCACATCTACTTGTTGCAATAGATTCTATGTAAAGTTGACTGAGTGTGATGGTCAATGTGTTGGTGAATGTGTCAAAGATGTGTATTTGTGGGATAGCTTAGTGGGAAACTGTTTCTGTCATGGTATTATGTGTCCGTGCTTTGATCCCAGCATAAGCTGTGTATGCTGTTGCTAGGCAGATAAAGCACTATGGCATACAGTCTGATGTAGTCCCTTGGTGTTAACTGGGGTGTGTCATTGGAGGCTAAAGCACTACATGTATACTTATTGATTGGTACTGATGTTGAATCCAAATCCTGTATGAGCTGTAGTACTACTTGAAGCTGTAGGCCTAAACAGCAAAGTACGGTGTATGTCCACATTGCTTGGAACCAGTGTTTTGTGTGGTCCCTGTAGTCCTCACAGATTACATTCCTCAGGCTTAAGATTTTGTAAGTACTGACACACAGTGCTGTATGGTACACACATAAAGCTTATCTGGGTTGCCATACCTTTGCGTATTGTAATTATGTCTGATGTGTGTGTGAGTATGCCTGTAACATGTCCTCTGTCATATGTGCGTTACAAGATATAATTGCGTATCTAGCAACATTTATAGTTTATTACAACAGTATGCCACCTATATTCACAATTGTGCACATAGTTTGGCCACGGGTTTGCCATCAAGAAGTTGTGTGGTATAATGGTAATACTGTAAATGGACTTTACAAACATTGCGATGGATGACATATTTCTTTATGCATTCTCTTGATCTATACCTTCTGTGGCTAGATGGTGCATTGTATCGCATACAGTGTGCCATGTACTGTTGTATAGTCTTATATAGTGATTTTATTTTGTTGCTGTGCAGAACATGGTTTGTTATATAGAGCATGCCAGACATTTTCAAGCAGTTGTGGGTGAGCACTGATAAGTGGTATTGAAAGTGTTTAATCTCAGTCAGCTAATAGGTTGCTATATATGGCAGTTCAGTGATATCTGTAGTGTATAATGTTAAGTGTGCCATATGACTTGCTCAGACATATTTTTCCTTTGTCTTCCAGGGATCATGGCCCAACATCATAATCCTAGCTACAGTAGTGCTGAAGATGACATTATTACCAGCTGTCTGATTCAGAACTACAGCCTACTATTCTCAAGAACCAACCAAGACCGGCATGAGTGAACTGCACTATGGCAAGATGTTGTCTGGAGGGCAAATGACATAGGCATGCATAACTGGACATATGAGCAGGTACGCCATCACTGCAGTGATTTACTTAGACATGTCCGGTAGCGTGCTTCTGATGTCAATAGAGAACAACTTGCAACAGGTAGTGGGGTTAACATCCATCCCCCCCCTCACCAGAGTGGAGGAGCTGCTCCTGAGCCTGGTGGCACCTGCCCAACAACAACAACAGCGGACATTTACCTTGATGGAGGTTGGAGCCACCCAGCAAGAACACATGGAGCGTGCAGGTAATATGCCATATCTGTAGACTACTGTTACCTCTATCAGTAGATCATGCATATGTGAGATGTGTACTGTGCAGTTAGAAGATGTGGAGCCTGTTGTTGTGCAATACTGATAATTTGGAACATAATCTGTAGGCCTGTGAATGTAAACTGTTGTACTACTGTAAGATTGCAAACCCACAGTAGCAATGTCACAGTTGTCGCCACTGACAAATTGTCTCATATCCATGTAGGTCACTCTGGTGTGACAGCAAGGCAGCGGACACATGCTGGTGAGTGTGTTCTACATTTATTATTGCAAATAAAAAGTGTATGTCATAGTTAAGGTGTAGGCCATGTACACATGTAACACACCTACGCATAATGCATGCTGTGCATGTTTGCTGTGAGACTACGCACATCTCAGTAATGTGATTAGCTACCTCAAACACATGCAATACACAGACCATCTCAAACAAATGTGGCTACACTGTAGTGACCATTGGATAGGCAGAGTCGATACGCATGCACACAACATACACAACTATGTCATACACAGTACATGTTAACATGCTACACATGAAGTATTCACAAACCCTCTGTAAAGTCACACTCCAGTATCCCAAATGTCATCCACACAGCACACATAATATACCTGAGGGGTAGAGGTCTATCACGGGGCAGTGAAACACTCTGCAACACACAACACATTCGTGTTAGGCAATGCTCCTTATTGGCCTCCTTACAAACCCATGTAACAACTGGCTGTGAAATGGTGAATGTAGCCATGGTAGTACAGTTCTGGTACAGCATGATAGGTGCTGGTTTTGGACACATTTGTAGGCTTCAGTGACCACATGATGCTTCATGATGATGGCTTATGGTACTACACCCCATCCAGTTATTGTAACCCCAGTAATACACATAGCTTTCATTGCTATACACCTCAATGTTGTGTGTGTGCAAACATATGCACCTATAAACAATATGCATACCAATCACCAATTGCACAACTGACACATATATGTCTTGTAATGCTATTGAGTGGCTAGGACATATGACACACATTGGGTATGTGTGATGTTTAAATATGCAGTTGTGTTTTAGCATGCCATGTCATGGATGACACTGGCATGTCCACAATATGATCTACACTCACCATAAGTACTGTACATTGGCTATGTGGATCAATGGTATTCCATCAGTTATACATGCACCACTGATCTTGTGTGTATACACATCATGCATGATCTATTTGCTAAAGACATAGAGGCTCTAATCAGAATTGGATATCTATGTGACACACAGATACACATCAAGCTATGGTATGTATACCTGTGAGTGATAGTGCACAGTACATTAAAGAGTTTTTAATACTTGCACAGCAATGTTGTGTCCATGTATACATTGCATTCCATGGGGAGGCCAATCACCGAACAACAAAACACATGCATCAAAGCCATGTATACTGTTAGTAACAAGGACTGTCTACACTCGCACTACATGCTGTTGAGCAACACATGTCCTGCATGCTGACGTGTGATATGACTGTTTGGCTTGTGATACTGTACCCCACTATCAACTGCTATTGAGTATGTTCTGAGAATGCTGGTGGTGTGTGTGTGTGTGTGTGTGTGTGTGTGTGTGTGTGTGTGTGTGTGTGTGTGTGTGTGTGTGTGTGTGTGTGTGTGTCTGCTTTACTGAGGAGTGTATTTGTGTACATGTGTGCATGTGTGCATGTGTGTATGTGTTCATGTGTGCATGTGTTCATGTGTGCATGTGTGCATGTGTTCATGTGTTCATGTGTTCATGTGTTCTGACATCATGTGCAGGTCTTGAAGTGTGTTTCCTGTTTTACTCTCACAGGTGCTGAAGTTGGGCTGGTTCAGTGCAGCAGGGAACCTGATGTCACTGACACAAATAGTGATAATGATGATAGGTGTGTTGAGGCACAGGCATGTTTGTCAGGGTCTGTTGTCGGGCCACCAATTGACAGTACAAAAGTCTCCACCCCATCCATGCACACAGTCATACTACCTGTACATCCATCATCACCAATGCCCTCAGCAGAGGGACAGTGTACAGTCGGCAATGGCCAGGACAGTGTGGTATCTATGGCAAATGCATCAGGACACAGCAGCCATAGCTAGATGTCTGGAACGGTACCACATAGGCAGATGTCCGGGGGTTCTTGTCAGAACACTGCTGGTCATCATGCCCCTGGCAGACGTGCCACAACTCTTACAACCACACGCATGTTCCAGGCTGTCATGGAGGCACAGGCACGTATGGAGTGGTACACTAGACAGGGACTAAGGGCACACAGGACTCATAACACCTCTTTAAATGACAGTATCCGTGACCTAGTAGGTGTCATCCATAATTACACTGAGGTCATTGATAGACGTTCGGGTGAGACATTAGATGTCCTCCACAATGTCATGTCCATGTGTCGGGACAGTGCAGGACAGTTGAGACGTCAACGTGGATGTATGCCAGCAACATCATCAGCTGGCAGTCACTGTGGACTTCCATCAAGTCATAGCCACTCCCGCAGTGCTAGTACCAGCCCCAGCAATGTTGGGAGTGGGCTGTCCATAGACCATCCTAGAAGACCACATGCACATGGCTCTGGCCAGTCCCAGCAGGGACCTGGATCCAGTGTACATATGTCAACCCCTGAGGATAGTACCCAGTCTGGATTAGTACCTGATACTGTCTGTAGCACCCCTGCCAGGCACAGGTCCCGTATCCATGGCCAGAGATGGTGATCTGTAAAGCTTGCCAGGTACAGTCTGTAGCTGTCCCACAAATCCCCATATATGGCAGCCACATGGTGGAACTGTGTGCATGCAGACACACACACATAAACCAGACACCTAGGGCAAACACATACCCGCACACATTACATCCACATTGGCCCATAACAGTACTCTTGGCCCTCACACACACACTCACACTCACATGTCAATTGTATGGCTCAATGTAGGCCTCTGGCAAACCAACAACACACCCTGTGTATATGATGAAACCTGTGCCACCTCCTGTCATCTGTAACATTGATGCAGGAACAGGCTAACATGGTGCTGATGCACAGGGTGACTTTATAACAGAATAGCAATGTTAGTATGTTGTCAGCAGTAAAGTGTAATAATATCCTTGAAGGTGTAGCTGAGCAGGCATGATGCATTAAAGCTATAATTATCAATGTAGTATTGTTTACACCAGTGTTTATTTCAATTGTTAATTGTCTGCCCATGTGCCACTTGGCTGATGTCTGTAGTTTTGTCAGCATGTGTTAGAGAGTGGACAGTAAGTGTGGGATGTGTGCAGCACAGATTTGCAGGTGTACATTTGTGAACATGGTTGAGGTGCATTGTCTGCATGTACGTGCATATTGGACACATGGCAGGGTGACATGCCCTGTATTAGACAGTGTTAACACTCCATAGTTTCTATTGGTGGCCAGTATGCATTGTACTACACACATTTTGGAACTTGAGTACATGTGTGTGTATGACACGGTTTGACACTGCTGTGGGTAATACTGTTACTATCTGTCATTGGTTTGAATTCTGGTAGTACACATAACCTCAACAGCCTGACCATAAACAATTGTTAGATGATGTCTTGACAACTGACACACAGATGTAGGACACACAGTAACATTTGCAGCCTTCATGTACTATTCTATGCCAGTAACCAGTGGTATTCACCTGCACTTAGTCCTGGGACCACTCCTGTTTGGCATATAGCTTTCTTAGGTACAAGCAAACACAGTAGGGATATGTCTGGCCACGTTTGGCAATGCATACTGTGGGCTATAATGCATTCTCCAGATGACACACACATCCTCCAAAAGGGTATCATACAGACAGATACCTGGTGTCAAACCCATGCTGTAAAGCTATAAGCCAAATAAAGCATAATCATCCACTTTTACAAAACATAGTATCCCCAGAGTACCACATAGGTAGTAGCCCCCAAAATGTTGAACAGGTACCGATGTATACATAGAGCCATGTGTTACATCATCTCTCCTTTGATAATCACATTTCTAAAGGGTTTTGGAAATCCCTCTGTGGTTCACATAAGCAATAAGGGGTCTGCATGCATAACCACAAAGGTTGTTGCACACCTATAATAAATAGCCATCTTTGACAGACTTTGCTGATTTTGAACAGGTTTCAAATATACCTCAGGCATAAACCCTCACTCACACAATTCAACAGAAACCGTAATGAGTGTATGTGAAATGGATGATGTAGGCCAGGGATCACTGCAGTGGCTAGGCTTGTCACACGCATACAGATGTGACCTAAGGTCTGGAAAGCGGCAGCACACTCTGGCAAAAATAACAGATGTGTTCATGGAGAAAGCAGGGTTCCTACCTATGAAATAATTGAGGTCACATGTATGTATATGTATTTGCCACACAGCTACCTGACATGTGTAATGCACATACTGTTGTCATTGTGATATGTCATACAGTAGTAAAAGCAAACACATTGACCAACAGTGTCACACACGTGGAGCACACACACACACATAGTCACTAAGTGCAGAATTCAAACCCCTACCTAACTACTTTATGATACTAGACCAGTATGCATTAACACAATACACTATACACATTACTGGGAGTTCTTTATTCCACAGGTATATTTGTAGGATGGTGACATCATCAGACTTGACAAAGATGAGTATACCACTTTTAAGGTGTTCCACACAGCTACCTGACATGTGTAATGCACATACTGTTGTCATTGTGATATGTCATACAGTAGTAAAAGCAAACACATTGACCAACAGTGTCACACACGTGGAGCACACACACACACATAGTCACTAAGTGCAGAATTCAAACCCCTACCTAACTACTTTATGATACTAGACCAGTATGCATTAACACAATACACTATACACATTACTGGGAGTTCTTTATTCCACAGGTATATTTGTAGGATGGTGACATCATCAGACTTGACAAAGATGAGTATACCACTTTTAAGGTGTTTCAGTAGTCTTCAAAAAGGTTGCTCCTCTTCAAAGAAACACACACACACACTCTCATGCAGTTGGCAAATGCAGGATTCAAACCCCTACCTAACTACTTCATGATACTAAAGGAGTATGCGTTAACACAACGCACTACACACATTACTGGGAGTTCTTCTTTCCACAGGTA
Source organism: Protopterus annectens (assembly GCF_019279795.1). NCBI lineage: Eukaryota > Metazoa > Chordata > Ceratodontiformes > Protopteridae > Protopterus > Protopterus annectens. The sequence continues at coordinate 1,647,920,376 of NC_056743.1, read as the reverse complement.
TATTTGTAGGATGTTGACATCATCGGACTTGACAAAGATAAGTATACCACTTTTAAGGTGCTTTAGTAGTCTCCAAAAAGGGTGCTCCTCTCCAATGAGACACACACTCTCATAGAGTTGTCAAATGCAGGATTCAAACCCCTACCTAACTACTTTATGATACTACCGCAGTACGCATTTACACGACGCACTATACACATTACTAGGAGCTCTCTTTTCAACAGGTATATTTGTAGGATGGTGACATCATCAGACTAGACAAAGTGGGTTACATTAGGTGACAGTAGATGGGCTACATAGAACGAATTTCTAAACACTTTGGCAATGTGATCATCAAAGGAGAGTTTACTATCTACCTGGGTCCCCAGGTCCATAATTACATTCTCCATACATACTGGATTACCACCTATATGGTAATTTGTGTGCACTTTCTTTTATCCAAAGGGGATGACTATGCATTTTTTTGGCATTCTGCTTGAAGGCATTGTTTTGACACCAGGTATCTGTCTCTGTAAGACCCTTCTGGAGGATGTCTGCATCAGTCATAGAGTCGATTATGGACCACAGTTAGCAGTCATCTGCAGACTTGTTCAGCCATACTCCTCCCATGCTTGCCTGTACCTCTGAGCAGTATCTACTGAACAGGTGGGGTCCCAGGACCAAGACCTGTGGGATGCCATTTGTGACTGGTTTAGAGTCGGACATGGCACCCACAACTCTGAACATGTGTGTTTGATCTGTGAGCCAGTTGGCCACCCATCATGTGACACAGGTGTTAATGTTCAAGCTGGTAAGCTTGTCCATGATGCCAGAGTGGGGAATGGTGTCAAAGGCTTTAGTGAGGTTCAGGTGGGCTGTGTGGACTACTTTCACCTCCATCTGTGTCCTTGGTAACTGTTTCAAATAAGTCAACTAGGTTTAGGAGACAGGATCTGCCTTTAACAAAGCCAAGTTGGGTAGAGTCTAGTGTCTGGAGGTTCCCAATGTCTCTGTTTATGGGTTCTATGATAATTTGCTCCATAGCTTTGCAGACCAGGCTGAGTAGGCCTATAGGGCAATAGTTTCCAGGTTCTGTTGTGGCACCACCTTTGTGGAGCTGGATGACTGTTGCTGTATGCCATTCTTTGGGTACATAGCCTGTGGTAAGGTTGAGTCTGAACAGTGAATGTAGGTGAGGGTGTAGTTCCTTTTGGGGCTGGTGTAAGATGCAGCCTGGGACACCATCCAGTCCCATTGATGCTGTGTTCTTAGCTTTGGAGAGGGCTGTTTTTACCTGCATGTCCATGAAGTCTGGGGCTCTGCATTCTTCTGGGATGGACACAGGCCCTTTCGGGGGTGATGGGGGGGTTTGCACTGAACTTGTCCGCCAGGATGTGGGCAATGTCAGTTGGTTCAGTGTATTTTTTGCCATTTTGCAGTAGCTGACAGCATATTTGAGAGTTGCCACCTAAATGTTTGGTATAGCTAACAAAGGCTTTGTGGTTGTTGGTCTTACATTCCTTGGCAATTTGTCTTTAGAAACTGGCCTTGGATTATTTTATGAGTGATCATTGTTTCTTCCTAATAATGATCAGTGATGCCTTTCCCTTAGTGAAGTTGTCTCTATCATGTGTTCATTTCCTCCTTCTGTTGTATAACTTATATATGGGCAATGACCACCAGATTGGTTTCTTATTTTTGGAGGAGTGCGTCTTGGTTTTATTTGGGATGTCTCGATCCATGCATCCCTGTAGATGCTCATAGAATGCACTTGTAAATGATTCTGCAGATTGTATAGCATTATCCTATAGCAAGGGGGCTGTGGAACTTTCCACTTTGGTCTTGAGAAGTGTGCAGTTTGCTTTTGAAAATTTCTTCACAGTGGTTTCTTTGACTGGGAGGGGGGGTTGGATGTGGATGTCCAGTGTGATTACTTTATGATCTGATATTACCAGCGAGGGGTTTATCTCTGTTGTGGAACACTGGTACCCATGTTGGTGATGATCAGGTCCAGTATGTTGTCACCTCTAGTGGGTGTGGTGACCAGCTGTTCCAGGGCATTTGTGTTTTTAAACTCTAGGAAGCATTGGGTAAAGGACGTTGTACATGAGTAATTCTCCCAGTCAATGTTTGGGTAGTTGTAATCTCCTCATATAATGGTGTTTGGCAGGACCTTTATATTTTCCACTGTTCTCAGGAATACTGAGTGAGGTTCCTGAGACAAGGTAGGTGATCTGTAGCAGGCTACAATCTGATAAGGCCTCATGCTGTGCCACTAACCTGAAGGTGTGGGTATCCATAAGGTAAATGGATGCACCCCTTCCTTTTGTATTTCACTCTGGGTTTTGGGCCCAAAGATCAGAGGGATCATGAGTGTTTTACGTGGAGCATGTCCAACAGCTCTGTGTTTGACATAGCTTTGTATGTTAGGCAGAGATCACCTCTGAGTAGGCGATATGCAAGAGAGTACAGCTGGAGCATTTTGAGACGGTCTGTGTATGGCATGTATTTCAGGCTGTTAATGCTCTTTGTGAGGTATTTCTGCAGGCTTTCCAGTTGTTGTAGATGTCTTGTGAGGTACATAGTAAAAGGGGTGTTGTACTCTATTACGGATCTAGTGAGTGATGAGTAGAGGGGAACAATGTCCTCTTCTATTCTGCATGAGACACCTTTTGTGATGAGGTGTGCTACGTAGAAGGATTTCCTGACTACTGTGGGGATGTGATTATCACAGGTGTGTCCACTGTCCACCTGTGACCCAAGGTCTCTTATCACACTTTCAGTGTTAAGTATACTACCGCCTATGTTGTAGTTCATGGCTACAGAGTTTTTACCAAAGGGGATGACAATGCACTTTTTGGTATTGAGCTTGAGGCCATGGCTTTGACACCAGGCATCTGTCTCAGTGAGGCCCTTTTGTAGGATGTCCATATCTTTAGTAGTTTCAATTATGGCTCCTAGTTTGCAGTCATCTGGAAACTTCATTAGCCACAGACCTTCCATGTTAAAGTTTACTTCAGGGAAGTAGATACCAAACAGGACAGGACCCAGGACTGAACTCTGTGGTACTGCACTTGTCACTGGTCCAAAGTCGTACTTGGAGTCTGCTACTTTCACAGTGTGTGTTCTATCAGTGAGCCAGTTGGCAACCCATCTTGTGACATAGCAATCTATACCTAGTTTAGTGGGTTTATCTATAATTTCAGGGTGGTGGATGATGTTGAAAGCCATGGCAAGATCTACATAAGCTGTGTGAACCACCTTACCCTTGTCTACGGTTCTGGTGACGGCTTCAATGACATCTATCAGGTTTAGGAGACATGATATGCATTTTATAAATTCAACATGGTTGTGGTCCAGAGTTTGGAGATTACCAATGTCTTTTTTTATAAGTTATATGATGATACATTCCATGTCCTTTCAGAGCAGGCTCATCAGGCTAATAGGGCACTAGTTCCTGGGGTCTGTGGGCCTCCACCCTTGTGTAGTGGGATAACCATCACTGTGCACCATTCAGCAGGCACAAAGCCTGAGGTGAGGCTATGACTGAACATGGTACGTCGGTGTGGTGCCTGTTCGTTCTGTAGTTTGTGTAGAACACAGCCTGGGAAGTTATCTGGTCCCATGGATGTTGTGTTCCTGGCTTTGGAGAGTGTTTTTATCTGTTCAGCCGTGATGACAGCAACTTTGCAGTCTTCCATTACAGAGATGTGCTCTTTCATGGGTGAGGGGGGGTAAAGTTAGCACTGATCCTATCTGCCAGGATGTTGGCAATATCAGTAGGGTCTGTATATTTAGTGCCATTGTGCTGTAACTCAGAGCAGATCTGAGTGTTGCCATTGATATTCTTGATATAGCTATAGAATGCTTTGTGGTTGTCTTTAGAATCAGTGTCAATTTTGTTTTCATAACTAGCTTTGGAGGATTTTATCAGGGATCACAGCTTCTTACTGATGTTGACCATGGAGCTCCTCCACTCATGGGATTTTATCCACTTTGCAACATTTTCTTCCTTCTGTTGTGCAGTTTGTTTATGGCAGGGGAACACCAGATTGGCTTCCTTTTCTTGGAGGATAGCGTCTTGGTTCTGTTTGGGATAGCACGATGCATGCAGTCATGTAAGTGCTTATAAAGTGCAATTGGGAAGGATTCAGTAGTCGTAACTGTATTGTCCATCTGCATGGGTGTCCTGCAGTTCAGCACTTCTGTCTTAAGAAGCATGAAGTTGGCCTTAGAGACATTTTTTAACATGGTTTTCTTAATAGGGGTGTAGGTCCAGAATGTGGAAATGTAGGGTAATTAGCTTATGGTCAGATGGGACCAATGAGGCACTGACTTCAGGTGTGGAACACCGGTCACGCAGGACAAACCAAACCCCGTAACCAACACAAATAACCACAAAGTGAGCTAAATGCTACTCATTGCAAGAAGTCTCAGCCTCCAGATGCACACACTCGAGGAACTTCTCATTATGGAGGATACTGATATCTGTGCAGTAACAGAAACCTAGTTCAAGGCTCCAGACAGCACACCAGCACTACCAGGATACTACTCATTCCATACCTTCCAGCATCAGAACCTGAATCATAGCACATAGGGTGAGAATGTATCCATATTCATCAAGGATACCTACACCTCTCTCTACATGCTCTCTACCCGATATGTACCCATAGAATATTGCACAGCAACGTTCTTCACACTCCACAGGGGTGGGGCCACAAAAACCCCTTGGCATTCATGCTCTATGAGCCTGACGAGTGTGTTCTGCAAGGCAATAGAGCTAATCATAATGGAAGTCAACAATACAGAGATTGGGAACCTACACACAGTTGAGCACACCCAGTTTGGCTTCATCAAATGCAGACCACACCTCCTGAACTGGGAGGATTTCTTTGACAGTTACTCAGGCTACAGATGACTGAAATGAGCTCAACACAGTCTACCTATACCTTGCTAAGGCCTTTGACACCATTCCCCAGTCAGGTATCATAGATGAACTCACCAACCTGGCCATGAATCCATATATCACAAGATGGATTGCAAACAGGCTCGCAGATAGATCCCACACATTAAGAGTTGCTGGCTATATGTCAGACTCTACACCGGTAACGACTGGTGTCCCCCAGGGTTCAGTCCTGGGGTCCCTCCTGTTTGGTATAGACTTCTCAAATGTACATGCCAACACAGGAAAGTTGTGGTTGACTAAGTTTGCTGGGAACTGTAAAGTGTTTGCCATAACAGATTCCCCGGACGACAGGCATATTCTTCAGAAGGGACTCTATGAGACAGATGAGTGGTGTCAGAATCATGGCCTCAAGCTCACTGTGGAGGAATGCATAGTGATCCTCTTTGTTGAAAACAAAATACACACAAACTACCACATAGGTGTTACCCCCCTAAAAATGACAAGGTGATAAGGGATCTGGGGACACAAGTAGATAGTCATCTTTCCTTTGACAACCGTATTGCCAAAGTGATTGGGAGATCCTATGTGGCCCACCTAATCAACAAAGAGTTGGCATTAGGATCCAAAGAGGTAGTGTTGGCACTCTACTCTTACGTCATCAGACCCATCATTGAGTACAGTGCACCATTTTGGATGTACTCGACTTAGCACATCCAGCAGCTGTAGAGACCACATAGGTACCTTACCAAGAGGATTACTGGCCTCAAACAGTTGTGTTATGCAACACAACTGGTAAAACTAAATCTATTCTTTGTTGCGTACCGCCTACTCAGAGGCACACTCTGCCTAACATACAGAGCCATGTCCAGCACATAACTGTTGAACATGCTCCATCTACAGATAACATTGAGTTGCCCTATACATTCCAGGGATATGAACCTCATCACAACGATGAATACAACATGCTGGTGGGATAGAGTACCATCCCAGACACTTGCCTTACTGTAGAACAGAGTCCTAATGTACATCAGACAGAACCCCTCGCTGACATTCTTCAAATGGAACCTTGATGAGTGGATGGGAAACAGACAATTCATGCCAGGCATCACATCAGCAGCCCCACTAGAAAGGGGCTTAGGGTACTAACTATTAGAACTAGGCCTTGGGAGACTACTCAATGGTGTGGTGAAAGCTGCACAACTTGCGTAGGCTGATATATGCCTTCGTGGAGATAGTCTACTACATACCTATGAACCTATGTGACAGGTACATGTCTACAGATAGTAGATGTGTACTTCATTGTACAGTCATGTTGTACAGCAGGCACATGGACCAAATACACTGTAATGCTTACAGATACTGGTGGCTGTTATGTACAGTGGGAGAGATGTGCACCTCATGTCTTTCGTGCCATTGGGATGTGTGCTGGGTGGGACAGTCCTGGATGGCTCCCTGTCATGGTCACCCTCTTACACACATCTCTTCCCATCCATCTTTGGCTTATTATACTGTGTTCCCCCTATACAAATATATATATATATATATATATATATATATATATATATATATATATATATATATATATATATGGTTCCCTATTAGAAGCCTGAAACACTATAAGCCTGAAAGTCAAAATCCTGAAAACTATAGACTGAAAATGCAAAATCTCGAAAGTGCAAAATCCTGAAAGTCAAAATCCTGAAAACACAAAATGGACATACTGACGTCATTGTGGCTTTGCTATTGTTAGCCCTGTGGTGTTAGGTCATGCATTGGGTCCAGGTAAGTGTGCGGTTGGTTTTATGTTAGAGTTAGGGGCGGTTTAAGTGAGTTAGGGATAGGGCGCAGGTTAGGCATGTATGCAATAGTGACAAATATTGGGGTTAGGGGCGGTTTAAGTGAGTTAGGGTTAGGGCGCGGGTCAGGTGAGTGTGAGATAGTGACGGACCTTAGGGTTAGGGTTAGGGTCAGGGTCAGTTGGTAGATATTAGTGTCTTTATAGTGACATATTAGAGCATTATTTGTGTTTTCAGGATTTTGACTTTCAGGATTTTGCACTTTCGAGATTTTGCATTTTCATTCTATAGTTTTCAGGATTTTGACTTTCAGGCTTATAGTGTTTCAGGCTTCTAATAGGGAACCATATATATATATATATATATATATATATATATATATATATATATATATATATATATATATATAGGTAGGTAATAAGCTATATGCCTGAAGGCATGTATTAGTATGGCCAGAGTGTGCAGCTATCACCACCCATGGAGTTAGTTCCCTAGGCCTCTGTGTAATAGAGCTGATGAAGTGATCCATGGTGTGACAGTTCAGTTTCAGATACACTCATCAAGGCTCCTCTGGAAGAGTGTCAGTGAGGGTCTCGGCTTAATGTCGGTTGGGAGCCTGTTCGTTCCAAAGCAAGGGAAGTCTGTGAGTTAGTAATGTATCCCTCCAACATGCTCTATTTAATGTTGTGATGATGGTATCCCTAGAGCATGTGGTACAGTGAGCTTGGGTTTACTTCAGATAGCACATGTACATCAGTTCTGCATTGGACATGGACCTGTCGGGCAGAGATCACCTGAGTAGACAGTATGCAACAGAGTACAGATTGAGTTAAATTCAGTCTTGTTGCATGGGGCAACTGTTTGAGGCCAGTAATCCTCTTGTTGAGGTACTTCAGTGGTCTTTCCAGCTGGTGAAGGTGCCTAGTCAGATTCATCGCAAGTGTGTTGTGGTATTCTCTGATGGGTCTGATGACTGATGAGTAGAGGGAACCTCCTTTGACCTACATGCAAAGACCTTGGCACTTTGTGGGAATACATAGCATGATTTTCTAACCACTTTGTGAATGTGTTTCTGGAAGTAGAGATGACTATCCACATGTGTCCATAGATCCCTTATTATCACCTCCATATTTAGGATGTTGGCACCTATGTGGTATTTGTATGACTGTAGCTCGAGGCCATCATTTTGACACCACATCCGTCTGACTGAGACCCTTTTTAAGAATGTCTCTGTTATCCCAAACATCGATTATGGCAACTTTTTTGCAGTCATCCACAAACTTTGCTAAACATAGCCCTCATGTGTATGACTGTATTTCTGAAAAGTATACACCAGACAGGAGGGGTCCCAGCACTGAGCCATGGGGGACAGCAGTTGTTACCAGCTTGAACAGGAGATCACAATTTTTACCTTGTGGGATCTATCTGTGTCCCAGTTGGCAATCCATCAGATGACATACATATTTATGAACAGGTTGTTGATTTTGTGGATACATGTGTCTGGGATGTTGGAAAAGGACTTTTCAAGGTCAATGTGGGATGTGTGTAGCTCATTTCATTGATGTATGTCCTGGGTGACTGCCTTGAAAACAGTCTAGCAGGTTTGGGAACCATGATCTGCTCCTGACCAAACCAAAATGGGTAGGGTTGGCTGTTTGTAGGTTCCCAATAGCTCTGTTTATAAGTTCCATCATGATGGACTCCACGGCCTTGCAGATCAGGCTTAGTAAGCTTATAAGACAATAGTTCCCATGGTCTGTTGTGCATCAACACCTGTGGAGTGTGCCAAACTTTGCTGTAACCCATTCAGCAGTTTAATATCCTGTACAGAGGGTGAGTCTCAACAGACTGTTCAGGTGTAGGGTCTGTTTGTTTTGGAGTTCACATATGACACAGCTAGGGAAACCACGTCATCCCATAGATGCCGTGTTTTAGGTTTGGAAAGAGCTGTTTAACCATTGTATATGTGATTTCTGGGTTTTCACAATCTCCAGGTATGATAATGGGCCCTTTTATCAGTGAGAGGGGTGTAAATATGTATGAATCTGTCTGACAAGATGTTGGCAATGTCAGTCATGTACATGTATTCATTTACAGTTTGCACTGACTCAGAACATATATTAGTTTACATTGATATTTATGACATAGCGAAAGAAAGCTTCATGGTTCTCTATGGACTCTTTGACAATATTTTTGCCAGAACATGGATTGGATAATGTTAGGAGTGCTCATTGTTTATTGATGATACTGATCGGAGATTTATTGATCTTCTTTGAATTTGCACTTTCTTTGAACAACTTAAGTACTTGTAGTACATAGTTTGATTATGACAGGAGTCCAATATATTATAAGGGTCTGTTTTCATATAACTGTGTGCGCAAGGCAGGATTGGTGAATAATGACAAGTTTCTGGGGTAAGAACTGCAACTGCCAGATATGTGTGGCCCACTGCTGTACTCAGACATGGCCTAAGTGTGTGAGCATGCCCAGTATGACCTTTCAGTATGTTGCTGACTGAAATTTGCTAAATTTGTTAAAGTGTGTGAGCATGCCCAGTATGGACATGTATACTATATGTGTGTGAAAAATCAAGTTGTTTTTTTACTTCAGGGCTCACCTTTGTGCTGTAAATCGACAGGAAGCACACTGTGCCTGCAGGGCTTCCATGAGTCACTTTGCATAGACTTATCAACATTTCTACATACAGGGGGACAGCTATTAGTTGTACATTTCTACCCGAGGGGCACACCTGATTGTTACTGTGGGTGTACATAGGATGAGGGGTTCACCTGACACTTATACACATTTGCTAGGCCTGCACTGCTATGTCAGGTACTCCATTTCAGTCTGTACTGTTGCCTATAATACTGGCTTGAGGCATACTACTGTACTACAGATCTTAGCTTCCAATTTCCCGTATATTAGTTTGTGACTTCATAGCCTACCCAACCCACATCACACTGCCTGCCCTGCTATCTGTCTGCATAGGCCTAGGGGGAAGTTACTCATATGCCTCTTCAGAGGGCATGATACAGCAGTTGTTTGTGTTTGCGGTAGTCTACAATTGTCCTGCTGTGTCTGTGCCAGTGAAATGCTGTCATGGCTTAGTGGTTCAGTACTGTGACTATAGTGCACAGTATCCTGAGTTCGATCCATGTCACTGCTTTTTATTTTCTTGCTGGGCAGATCCGACTGCTTAATGAACAGTAAAGCAGGTGTGAGCGTGTTTACCCGACTTTGCTCAACTTTTCCCAACCTTGCCTGACTTTGCCCAACATTGCCCAACATCGCTCAACGTTGTCCGACGTTGCGCTAGTTAGCGAGGTGCGCAGCTCCACTCAATTGTGTTTAAATATGCTAAATAGTGGTAAAATGTGCTTAACAGTGCTTTATATTGCTTAAAATAGGGCAATCATGCCTCAGGTGGTGCTGCAGGGCTGCCTATGTCGGATGCACATAGTACACTCCCTATACATATTTGAAAACAGGTAGTGTCAAGTTAGGCATCCCTTTTATTGTATGTGCGAGTCAGAGAGAGGTGTAATTTCCAGGGTTCCTACTGAGTCAGTGTATGTGCTATGCATTGCCTCTTTGCCAAGGCCAAGGCATACTGGGCACACCTCCTTCTGCCTACTGGGGCAGGCTCAGGTTGTTCCTCCTCTGAGTCACGCTGTGCCTGTGCCGACCTTGGCAATGGTGGGAGGCTGTTTGGCCCTGCCCCATGCTGTTCCTGCTGCAGCTGTTTTCACAGGATCATATTGTGTAGCATGGCACATACCATGACAATTTGGGTACATGTAGTTGGTGAGTATTGCAAGGCTGCACCAGATGTGTCCAGGCACTGGAACCATGACTTGAGCATCCCAAACACATGCTCAATAATGTTTCTTGTTTGTGTGTGTGCCTCATTATGGAGTTCTTGTTTGGGTGTATGTGCATTTCTGATGGGTGTCATCAGCCACTGCTCTCATGCGTATTGAGCATCCCCCACTAGGTGAACGTCAGGGATGTCCCCATTGGCAAATCTCTGGTACAGCTGCGTCAGATGCCAGATGTGGGAATCGTGATAGCTTCCAGGGCAGCCAGCACACGCATTAATTATTATGCCCTGGGCATCGCACACGACCTGGCAGTTGATGGAGGGGAAGCCCTTGCAGTTGTTGTAGACCCTACACTGCTGACCGGGTGGTGCTTTGATGTGTATGTGCGTGCAGTCTATTGCACCCACTACCTCGGGGTATTCTGCTATTTGGTGGAAAAGACGCATATTGCTGGCCAATGCATCACGGGAATTGAGGGAATATACGTGGTCACTGACATGTGCTGACATGGCATCCAGGAACTGATGTAGTACCCTGGATGCTAATGCCTGTGAAACCCCCATCATATCACCAGTTGGTCTCTGGAAGGTACCTGTAGCTAGTATTCGTAGGCCAACACATACCTTGGTATCCACTGGGATGGGTTCCCCTCTGTTGGTTCTGTGTGTGAGGCGTGGCCGGCACAGCTCAACAATTTGCTGCAGGATGTCTCTGTCACTCTATAGCGCTTCATATCTCCAGCTCATGTAGCCCCTGGTAGGTTACCCTGGGTCTGTACACTCTTTTCTGTCTCCTCATTGTGGGTTGCTCAGCAGCATTCACAACATCACCACCCTCAGCACCTTGCACATGTTGGTTTATGATAGCAATAATAGCCCCTAACATTTTGTCTGACTTAAGCTTTTCAAGTTTTCACTCTTTGTATACTGCAGTGTTGCAGAGTTCTTGGGAAAAAACAGGGTAGACTGCTGTTTGCAGAGTTTAAAGTGCTAGGCTGGGCTGGGCTAGTCTACTGCCTGTATAATTGGCTGATTCTGATATATTTCACCTGGCAGCTCTGCTAGTTCTTCTTGGTTAACTTCCTACTACTTCTTTTCCTTCCTTTTCCCTTACTGTTTCCACCCAGGACAGTGCCGCACAAACAAGTGCAAACATGAGCACATGGGCGCGCACACGCTGTGTGCCCATTTGCAAGAAATTTCAGATATATCCACGGCGTATGCCTTTGGTTTCTTGTTTTCAGCTAGAACAAGTGTAGACATGCCTCTTGCAATCCTGAGCAACTCAGGGCAAACACAAGCCACTGTGCTACAATAAGCTTACAGTTTTTCAGACATACCCCCTCATGATGTCACCTATCTTCTACTCTACTACTCCCCTACTCCTACACTTACACTCTGGGGACATGGCTCACATGCCGGGGAAAATTGGGATTCACTATCCTTATCCTCATTTGCATAGGATTGCCTACTAATGCTTGGTTACATCTCTCACACTGAGTTTCCCCCCCTTAGCAACCACTACTCAGTGGCCATGTTGTTTTCAGCCTGCCATTTACCTGCATGGCTGAACAAGCTTTCTAGTGAAAATGCCCATTTTTGGCTATTTTAAATTTTTTTCATTTTATTTAAAGCGCCGCACGTTTGCACAGTGCTGTGCTACGCTTAAACATCGGCGATTGGGGGAAAATGGATTTTAAGGATTTACAACATTTGCAAATGCCAATGGCCTTATATTTGGCCATTGGCATGCTTCCTTAACTAGATGCATCCTTTATTTGGAGCTGTCATAGCTCCGTTTAGCTATTTCCAGAACGGTACTCCGTTACCAATGGAGTACATTTCTACAAATAACACTACTCTTACGCGGACAGGTTAGTGTTTCCTGGATTGCAAATTTAGCATACCATAGCACTGTCCATGCAATATTAGCTTTAGAAGCTCTCATGCACACCCCTGCTAGCTATTGCTGGATCGCTCGGCAGACATATTGGCTGTCTGCCGTCTTACACTACTCTTAGACTCCGTGCAAGCCTTCATAAATCTGGCCCACTGTTTTCCACAAAAATAACATATTTTTGGTTGCCCCCAATATTGAATAGCAGCTCTGTTCCCTTATAGATTTATCATGCTGGGAATGCAAACAATTTTATCATTTTCTATTTTCAGTATAAAGTTGCAGTCCCAAGCCACAGTTCATAAATGCCTGTCATCTAATAATTTTACAATACTTTTAATTTTTGAACAAAAATTATTTAATAAATATCCTTTGACAGTCTCTTTATCAGTCTCTGTACAGAATTGAATATTCACTTTCTTTTGAAATCTTATGATGAAAAGTCTAAACAATATACTTATTCCAAGGGTGTACTTCTTTATTTTTTCAAACTTTTCCAAAAAAAAATCTCTAGTGCCATAGCCGTTTCAAAAAATGTTACAATAAGTCTCTTTCTTAATCAGAATAAATGTTCTTACCTCTTCAGCTTGTATACCCAAAGGTACAATAATTGTGCCCCATATGTCATACCTGGGAAATGTTTTTCTTCTTTAGCCTGTATGCATACAACAAATTTCTGCTTTTCCAACATCTCTGTTTTCTTACTTTCCCTTTTTTCTTCTTCTTTTGTTTTTCACTACATGTGCAAATTAAATGTTCTTAGTTTCTCTCTCCTCTTCCTTCCAGAGTCTCTCAATCATTTCTCCCCAGGCAAGTCGTTTACACTTTCAGGTTCCTTCTCATCCAATTAATCTGGCAATAAATTCATATCAGCTCTAACCATTTTATTTTTAAAAAATCTCTTCATTCTCATCTAGTATCCCTTTGGGAATGCTCTTGCTCCCATCCCACATAACTAGCACCGGCATTTCCTATCTTCCTTACTTCCCCTGATTACACCAGCATTTTTCTGTTTCATTACTCCTAACTCATCCATTCTTATTATTATGATATCTGCATGAATATTATTATGATATTTGCATGAATATATGACGCTGCTCATTTAAGTGTTTGAATCCTGGGACAAAATGACTTCTAAATATTTACTTGCACTATTCCTTTTTTAGTTTGCATCATCTGTTAGTTTCAATCACTACTTTGTATTAGTTGTAACGTTTGTGTACTATTTGTTATTGTTTGCTTGAATTGTTTTTTAAAATTGTATAATTATCATTCATATTTTTTTTACATTTGTATAATTATCATTCATAACCTACTGTAACCTTGATTGTTTGGAGCTTTTCTCCCCAGGACTCCATTGAAAACGGGTTCATTTTGGCCCAATGGACTATCCTGGTAAACCAACTGAAATAAATAAAATAAATAAATAAATAAATATTATCCTGCAACCCTCCCAATTGGAGGGTTTAAACTATAATTTTGCTGTTGCTCCTCTACCTTTGCCAAATTAAATAAATTGGCTTGAAACAAATCCTCCACATCTAACATAGTACCCTCCATCTGTTTTTCTAAACATTTCTGCGGTCTCATATGTGAATCGGCATTGGCCTCAGTTCCGAATTCACCCTCCTCCATTCCGCAACATCATTTCCTTTTATAGTCTTGGAGTATAATGTTTCCACAATGGGATAAGACTGTTTTTAATGTACTACTTCCTTGTGTAATACTGTTTATGGACAATGCAATAATTATCTATGCCATTCTAGATGTGCACACCCTACTCTATGATGAATAGTTTATGATACTCCACTAAGAGTTCTTCTACCACATGACTTTATCTCTGCTTTGATTCTGAGCTGTAAAAAATGTCATAGTCCTAAGATTACATTCAACTTAATTCCCATTAGTAAAGAGGGACATGTAGATCCCACACACCCACCTAACTTATATATACCAACACCATGCTGATCCCACACACCCACCTAACTTATATATACCAACACCATGCTGATCCCACACACCCACCTAACTTATATATACCAACACCATGCTGATCCCACACACCAACCTAACTTTATATACCAACACCATGCTGATCCCACACACCCACCAAACTTATATATACCAACACCATGCTGATCCCACACACCCACCTAACTTATATATACCAACACCATGCTGATCCCACACACCCACCTAACTTATATATACCAACACCATGCTGATTCCACACACCCACCTAACTTATATATACCAGCACCATGCTGATCCCACACACCCACCTAACTTATATATACCAACACCATGCTGATCCCACACACCCACCTAACTTATATATACCAACACCATGCTGATCCCACACACTCACCTAACTTATATATACCAACACCATGCTGATCCCACACACCAACCTAACTTATATATACCAACACCATGCTGATTCCACACACCCACCTAACTTATATATACCAGCACCATGCTGATCCCACACACCCACCTAACTTATATATACCAACACCATGCTGATCCCACACACCCACCTAACTTATATATACCAACACCATGCTGATCCCACACACCCACCTAACCTATATATACCAGCACCATGCTGATCCCACACACCCACCTAACTTATATATACCAACACCATGCTGATCCCACACACCCACCTAACTTATATATACCAACACCATGCTGATCCCACACACCCACCTAACTTATATATACCAACACCATGCTGATCCCACACATCCACCTAACATATATATACCAACACCATGCTGATCCCACACACCCACCTAACATATATATACCAACACCATGCTGATCCCACACACCCACCTAACATATATATACCATCACCATGCTGATCCCACACACCCACCTAACATATATATACCAACACCATGCTGATCCCACACACCCACCTAACTTATATATACCAACACCATGCTGATCCCACTCACCCACCTAACTTATATATACCAACACCATGCTGATCCCACACATCCACCTAACATATATATACCAACACCATGCTGATCCCACACACCCACCTAACATATATATACCAACACCATGCTGATCCCACACACCCACCTAACATATATATACCATCACCATGCTGATCCCACACACCCACCTAACATATATATACCAACACCATGCTGATCCCACACACCCACCTAACTTATATATACCAACACCATGCTGATCCCACTCACCCACCTAACTTATATATACCAACACCATGCTGATCCCACTCACCCACCTAACTTATATATACCAACACCATGCTGATCCCACACACCCACCTAACATATATATACCAGCACCATGGTCCTACAACAATGAAGAATGAGCAGCTTCACATTTTCACTGCAAGTGGGTTTCAATGATAAAGCTACAGACAAACAGTAATTACTGAAAACGCATGTTCCCAAATTAATTATAGAGGCACGAAAGCTTAGTATGGGGCCTGGCACTTATGATAGTCACAATGCATGATGGTGCTCAGCAGTGCCATTACGAGATGCTGTAGTCACAATCCATTCATTTGATGCCATAACATATGCCATATGGGACATTGCCCATGTCTACAATGCACAGGGCAGACAGGATTATAAGATAGTAACATCCCTGTGCAATGCTAACAGATGATACCGCACAGTTTGTACCTGTTATAGGGAGGTGTGATATGAACTATGTAATATTTGGCTATATTCCTTAGTGTTATCCTCTTATATGGCTAAATGAATCCCCCAGGCAACACTTTAGTAAGACATGGCATATCTGGAGATGGACCTGCAGACAGTGGAATGTCTTGATGCTTGATCACCACATCATGAGTGCAGTGGCATCACCCCTCATTGCCACTAAAAGTGGTGCATCTAGTGTCAAAGCCTGTGTACATATGAACTCTTCCTATATTCTCTGCGTCTACTGTCATATGGTTAAATGGTACTACTTGACACTTCCTTGCATATGTTGGTGTTTTAATGTTCCCATGCTCAATGAGCACAGGTAATGCTGTGATTAATTTAGCTGGCATGGGTCACTGCATAGCATGTCCCTTTATGTATGTACCATTATGCTCACAGTGTGTGAAACACACTGCATCATAGTACATAAATGTGTATCAGACTTTGGTGGTTGGCCTATTCTAATATCTATATTGCAGGGGGTGCATGTGGTTAATCTCCATTTGTATGAGTGCTGCCTGCATTGTCACTCTTAGTGTTTTCTTGGGTAGCATTTGTGCTTCTGGATTGCTTTTGCTTTTCCCTATCTGTGATAGTAGTTTTCTACTGATCTTGTTAAGCAACATGGCACACACAACAAGAAAGTTACTTGCTAACTAGTGAACATTGCAGGGTTACTAGAGGTGTCCAAGCTTAAAAGCTATTTCTGTTTGCTGAAACACTTGCTCTGGCATAGTTCTGCACTGGCTGTAAACAACATCATATTGGAGTTACCCAGCTCTTCCTCAATAGCAAACTGCAGTCAAGAACGGCAACTAAAATGAGGAACCTGTTTTGCATCCAGTGGACAAGTAAAGGCATACGTGGATCTATCCTTTCTAGGTAAGTTCACTTTTTTAAAACCTTTATTGAATTATCACTTGTGACATGGGTGCATTTAGATTTATATGAACATAATCTAACTATATTAACAAGTTCAAATTAACAAACATTGTGCTTCACATATTTTGCTATATATCATATACCTTAAGCAACATTACATAAATTATTCAATTCCTGCCCTCCTTTTTAAACAAGAAACATCTTTATTAAATCATCGCTTACAACATAAGCAATCATACATTTATATAAATGAAAACAAACCACACCAACACAATTCTAGTTGCAAGCATATTGCATCGCAAACCATACTGACACACTCTCAGTTGTAAACATTATATATCGCTTATAATCTATCCAATCATTTTCAGTCAAACATTACATAGCTCATTTAAGTCCTGCCTTCTTTTAACCCTCATTCCTCCCCTGTTTGTATTGCTCCCACAATTCCCATTTTTCCTATGTAGTTTACTCCTACCTTTATCTAAACATCTCGGTTCCAGTTGTTTTACCTCTGTTACTATGTTCACTAGTCCTGATATAGTTGGTTTAGATTTTGATTCCCATTTTCTAGTAATTGCTTTTTTGGCACCACCATTATTAGACACAGCAAGGCCTTACCATGTCTAGGCAAATCTAATCCTGCATCATAACTCAGAAAAATCATCTCCCTTGTCACAACAATCTGCCTACATAGCACCTCTGATAATGCATCCTGCATGGAATCCTTAAATTCCGCCAACTCACTGCACTCCCAGAAAATATGTTCCCAATTACCTTTTTCTTCCCCATCACACCTACAACATTTGCTATATACCATAGGAAAGGTTATCAGTTCTATGTAAGTGCATTGTCATATATACATGAATAATGTCCTTTATTTGACACCCTCCACTGCTTGTTGGTCATCAGCTACCTCCTGGGAAGTCAGCCAATTCTTTCCCTATAACTGAGGGGCATAATTACAGCTGGTTGAAACACTGGTTAAGAGAGTGGCTAGAGATCAGAAATTAATGTTTCAGCTGTTTTCCCCTCAGTGTGTTGCATTGTGCAAGTCAACAGTAAACTTTCAAGGATTTTCGCCCTTTCTCCATTGTGATGCGACCATGGAATTGGTATATATAATTTAGAGGATGTAGTGGTGCATAGGGGTTCATTCACCTGCAAAAAAAGTTTTTTTTTTTAATGTTTTCATATTCGATGCAATATTTATTTTTTTGGAAACTGGTTATTCATTGGGATGTGTTTTGAAGGTTAAGGACTGACCAGGAAGGCCAAAGCTGTACATTTCCAATGGGTGCAAAGATTGCAGAGCCAAAAGGAGATGTGCAATGATCCACTGTCACTGGTTGTCCCTCACTCCCATAAGAAACATTGCCAGAAAGCAGTGTCACCTCCTTCTCTCAAGGGTGGGGCAGTGTATCCCCTGGTCTGCACCAGAAAAATCCCACTTCCATATATGCTTCCAAGCACCTGCCACCCTCCACAACCTCCAGGAGAGGCTAGCATGCCATGCCTTTTCACTCTTTTCCCTCCCTACCTGGCTCCACCAAGGCCACTAATCAGACCCGTGTCTCCTGGATAACAATAAGGACTCAATCCATTGTGCAATGGAGCCAGGCTGCAATGATACTTAACTGCCTCATGCCTATGGGTAATATTCCTTTCTCTATAGTAGTAGTCGAAATTTGACATCTGCACAATGTATGGAGCATGTCAATTTCCTGAGTAATGCACACCTACTTTGTTGATAGGTCCAATAGCATTTTAGAAAAATTGGCATTTTAATGAGACAAAGCTCTTATTTATGCAGATTTAACCTTCCACCCCTGAAGGAGCATTTATAGCAATATACATGCAGATAAAGGCTTAGATAATTGCGTGTAGGAAGGTAGTATCGCAGAATCACTGCTTAGATGTGCTTGCTTGCTGGTGTTACTGAGAACAAATATGTTCTGCACAGAAACATTTCTATGAGAAATTTTCTCACTTGTCTCAAAGCCGCTGCTACTTGTCTGAAAGTCTGGGAAAAAATGGAGGCTATTAGCCATTAGTCTCTGAAAAGTGACCATTGAAAGGATTCCTGGAACTATGCAGAACTTATTCTTGAATAGAATGGGACTTGCTTGGACCCCATGCACTGTTGCTTATGGACTACAGATGCTGGTAAACCTCTGCACTAGTTTATGATCTCATTGCTACCAACTGGTTATATCATGGCCTTTCAAATGTTGTAAAGTAATCTGCTGCCTGCTCTCAGGTCAGTGGCACCCTAGCTAGTAGATGTGGTTTGGTACTGCTTGTTGTGGTGTCTATTGTTAGTTCCACTGAGAGCTTCATGAATTCTTCCATGTGTACTTTCTGGTAAACACTTCCATCTTATATCAATGCTGCTTCCTGAATTAAGTTTATTGAGTAAGCCCAAACTATGAGACACAGAAAGCGGAAGACCTAAACTCAACCAAGGCAACTGGGATATGATTAGCAGCCATAGCACATAATGACCCAGATGCACACAGAGAGGAGTGAAAGAACATAGCCTATGGACTTCTGTCAGTGAGAGGGATAGTAATTTGCACTTGAAGGCACATTTGGTAGGTTAGATTTCCCTTGAAGAGACTTAGGAAACACACTCACATGCTTCAGCACTGGTGGGTGGGTGGTGCTTTTTAAAAGCAACATCAGTTGTAGAAATGGGGTAGCATCCACTATGGATAATATGTTAAATGTAAAATCAAGCATGCATGCTTCAGTCTGTAGCTCAAGCCAACTGTAGGAGTCACTTGTAACAGCATGCTTTCCTTGCACTTCTGTGAAGGAACTTAGGGTGAAAGTAAACATAAACTGACCAGAAAGCTGTCTTAATGATTGTCTTCTGCAGTTGACCTTCACCCTGCTGAAGTGAAATAAATGGACCATTTGGTCAGAAAGGTGCTGAAGACTGGCAGGTAATGGGAGCAAAGTGAAAGAAAATGTTTATTGAATCAACTGTGGTAATGAATTGGTGCAGCAGTTAACATTGTCACCTCCCAGCAAAAGGTTCTCCGATTTGATTCTCAGCTGGGGTGCCTTCTGTGTGGAGTTTGCATGTTCTACCTGCATTTGTGTGGGTCTCCTCCGGGTATTCCAGTTTCCTCCTACAATCCAAAGACATGCATCTGGAGCATTTCTCCCTGGGCCTCCACTTCAAATAGGCTCTGCCCTAGTCGAACTTTCCTGGTCAGCAAATGATAAATAAATATCGTTGAATGCTGCCATCATTTGCATATCAGGTTTTGGTGTAGTTCACATTTTTGAGATTACTACAGTGCATTTTACTGAATCACTGACTATTTTCATACATCTGCGAATATAAAATAAGATGTTACTTATTCCACATTTTGTCTTGGAATACAGCCTGTACTAAAACTTTTGCTTTGGAAAATACTCAGTGCACAATCACTTTATAGACAGTAATTTTGTGATGCCACAGACAACTTTAGGTTTGAGTTCACAAAGGTAGAGCTTTTTGAAAAGTACATCTCTTACAATGACTGAAAAAACAGTTTTTGTAATATGATCACTTCTTTGGATTTGCCTTACTTTCTACATAAAGTAAAGTACTCTCACACTATTCAAATATAATCTGGACAAATGGATGAGTAACCATAAATTCAACACAGGTTTAGGACCCCTCTCCCTCATGGATAAGAGCAACATGCGCATCTCTGTGTTACTTGTACTTAAAATATAAGACCTAAAAACTTCATGAGAATGTATGGCTAAGCTTTGAAATATACTCATGGATTGATAGCCTAGTAAGTACTTATAAACCATATGAAATAACCATAGGTGCTAGGACTATCAATGACAAATGTCACTTTACAGGACTAGCCCATACGAAACGATACAAAACAGTTATTGTAGCCTTCAAATAAATGTTTCTTCTGTGCATTAAAGAAAACGATGTAGGAATTTGGGTCTACTTCTAAAGCCTGACTCCCAGATGACCGACTTTCAAAATGCCGAGATGAAAATCACGAAAGTTCAGAAACCCGAACGTTGATTTTTACTAGGGGAAAGTAAATATGTGGCCAACTGTAATTAAAACTCA
This sequence comes from Protopterus annectens, assembly GCF_019279795.1. NCBI lineage: Eukaryota > Metazoa > Chordata > Ceratodontiformes > Protopteridae > Protopterus > Protopterus annectens. The sequence continues at coordinate 1,647,899,305 of NC_056743.1, read as the reverse complement.
CATTGAGGTAAGTAAAATGCATTAAGTAGGGGGGTGACACCCGCTACCACCACCACCCCAAAGTGGGGAGCTGTGCCTCCCATATACCCCTAACAAAATATACCAACTCCAGGATTGCACTATTGTGGAGAACAGGGCATGTTGGCCAAGTGTTTACTTACCCTAGTAAAATGTTGACTTTAGGGTTTCTGGACTTTCGTGCTTTTCAGCTCGGGATTTTGAAAGTCAGTCATCTGAGAATGGGGCTTTAGAAGTAGACCCAGGAATTTTTATGAAACAAAAACAAACAGAATGCAATAAAGTACCTTGTTTATAGAATAGACTCAGAACTGCTAATTTAAAGGATTATCCTTGTAGCAGTAAAGCAGTCATCTGCATTGACAGAATACCTGAAAACCTATACGAGTATATAATCTACTTCAGCTGACAGTTGAAGACATGACCTGATTGCTAGCAATTGCATTAAGTCATCCCGTCTTGATAAAAAACGGGTCCACTGCAGGTATGAAGGACAATGGGGATGTCTGAGGCTTTTTGGAGCTTTCCTTTTTAATAGCTTAACTTTATCTTTGTGAGTCTATTGAGATGTAACAAGTTCAACATTTTGGGTCATTCACCTTTTGCTTGTTCATAGACAACCACAGTGATACATAAGTTATGAGAGAAGAAATACGTGTTAGTAGTAAAAGTATCAACATCTTTCTGACATCAGGCCAGATTCCAAAACAATTCAGGCTTAAAAGCATTGCTATGAGCTTGTGACACACTGGAAAACATGTAAAACATTGGCAGATCTGTGCATGATATAAGCAAACTAAGAGTCTAGCAAACATTTGCACTTTAGTAATATCCATCCATGCTTCCAGTCCCAGGCCATAGAATCAGGATGCTGGTCCACTCCTATGTGGAAATATTACATGACAGTGCACACCTGAGAGTCAAGCACGCCCTGTGTAATATATGTTAGTCTTGGTCAGCTGGCCAGCCACAGGCATATGAATGTCCATTCTAAATGTGGTCATTAACATAGAAGCATCACTGTCCCCTTAAAATGACCTTTAATGATCTGTAATCTAGCAGTCAGCCTCTGCCTGCTGTTGCTTTCATGGATCACATACACAGAATGTAAGGCAATCTGCAATACAAAATAACCCTAGCAATACAACAGGTCCACAGAACTATAAAATTAATCTGTATTCATATATCAACAGAAAATAGCCCACATGAAGCACATTTAGTCTTATATGTATTCTAGTCTGTTAGTGTGCGTGACATATCACTGTGGCTACATGATCAGAAACGACCACTAAGTCACGGACTATTTCTCAATTTTAGATTATCTGCAGTCTATAGAGCTGATGTAATGAAAAACTGACTAATACAAATTCACTCCAATGTCATAATTAAAAATCACTGCAGAGGAAATAGCAAAGTGTAAACAGACAACACAAGCATGCCTTCTGTTCAACAGTCTGCATGACTACACAGGTAATACTGGAAAATTAATTACTGACTGAATGGCAGGTTATTTTTAAATATCACTTTTCAATGGTTGTTATAAAAAAAAATACTTTAAATAATGTGAGCATTTAATGAATAAAATACTTAAAGCTATAACCTTCAAAGTTGGTGCCCATGTGCTATTTTTTCCAGCACAGAGTACTGGAGTAAAACTATATTTTCAGTCTTTATAAAAATGCACAGATTTTTTTTTTCAATAAGTAGCTTAAATCAACACTCAGTCTACAAGTTACATCTGTTGGTATCTTATTCCTGATTATAAAGCCTCTGGGCTGAAATGCATGCTGATTCATACTGAATCTGTGATAAGGTCAAGAAATTTAATTCTGAGATTTAATATATCAAACAGTGAGATCTGTCATTATGTCACAGTCATATTAACAACAGACTGATTAAACCAGTGAAACCCATCAATGCCTTCATTCCCCCTGCTCAGAATGAGCATTCTGTGAAATATTTGAAAAGCCACCACAGCCTTTCCTCAGAAACAGTGACTTGAATATTTATATTTGAACATACATTACTTATCATTAACAATAGTGCCAGTCACTAAGGTAAATAAAAAAATGTTAAGGCCTATACTATGTGATAACTACATGGTGTCAGGTTTTCTGATGTAGTAAGGATGCTAGAATTTATAGACAGCAAATCATTAGAGGATGGAGGGAAATATAACATTGTTCTGTATGATATATCACCCCTCCAGAATACTGTGTCCTTTGCTGGAGGTGACACCAGGAACACTTCATGAAAATTAATAAGGCTGTGATAAAAATTACCAAAAAAAACCATTTCAAAGCCAAATGGGCCCTCCAACAAATTGTTGATCTGTGGATTTACAACACAGATGGCCTCAATGACAAAAAGGAAGTAATGTCGTGATATAGGTAAACAAACATCGTAATGACAGCATAGAAGAAAGGAATGTTGGTTACTTGCTGATATCATAGTAAAATATAGTCTGTTATTTCTGTACCTGTTTCAAAGTACATACTGCAATGATAAAGGGAACGAGGGATTTTCTTACATTCTTAATAACAAAAATCAGTAACAGATGCGACTATACAGTGAGTCAAGTTTGATGAAGCTGAGTTCAATGCAGTGACTCAAACAAACAGCAAAATCTTATAGAGACTATCTTCATACAATGAATCATAGATTCTGTATGGTGAACTTCTGAGGCAACATCATTTTTTGTCCATGTCTGTACTGATAATTTTGGTATTATTTTACTATACTTGACCTACCCCCCTCCCCTGACAGACTGTAACTGAAAAAGTTCATGTTTGAGGATAAAGCCACTTAACGCTACCTAAAACAAACTGAAAATGATGGCATTCAGAAAGAAAAGAGCTTTTTTTTTTGTTTGTTTTTATTAAAACAACAAATTGCAAGTTGTTGCTCTCACACAAAATACAAGTCTTTTATCAGCTACTGAATCAACACCAATAACAATCAATTTAAACTAAAACTTAATCATATGACTAGCTCTTAATCATAATTATTTGACAGTTAACACAGAAGATTAAGGCTCTGAGCTGTTAATTTGCTGATTCCTATAAACAGGGAGACAGATTATAATTCCCTCCACCTCCATTTGTTTATTTTGTAACTTTGAGCAAGTCACTTAACCAGACATCATATGCCAGTCACCCTCAAAAAGGACACTTTGCACAGTGGCCCTAGCTGGTTAATGAATAGATTAAAAAGGCCATGAATGTAACTGCAGTTAAAATGATATGGTATATTACTATAACTGATTTTAACAATAAAAAAATGCTGAAAAACATTTTAAGCATACAAAACATGATTTCAAAATATTGCCACTTTTTCTAAGGATTCTTTTAAAGACACACAGGTTATTAAGCCCTAAATCACCAGTGCTAATTAAATGACACTGACAGTCTAGTTCTGCACATATTATTTATATGTTTACATTTCCACCCCTTTTACTTAGCTTAATAACTTACAAACCATGAAATTTAAATTCTTCCTTTTTATCAGTAGCACATTAGGTATGAATACAAAGCCTATTTGTTTCTTCTTGGTTTTCATCGTCTGAAACTATAATAAATATGATGGATATCATAATTTAAAAAATACGAAGGAAGGGGATGAAGCATTAGTAACTATAAAATAAAAAAAGAGATGTAAAGGGTCTTACTTCTGATTGCATTTTAATGGATTTTTTTTTTTGGTCTTTTTCCCAACCCTTCCTTCATTGTTACAGGCTGAGCCCTTGTTCCCAGTCCACACCAGTTCTACCAGCTCCTCCATGTTCCCCGACTTATTCCAGTAATTTTTCTGGGAGGGGTAGTGGATTGCAGGCAATGGGGCTTGGCACATTTGTACTTCCATCTACAGGGAATTTATTGGCCTAACCTGTATCCCTCCTCACCTTGTGACAATGTGGCACAGCCCTGAAGGTGAGTGCAACGTGGGCATCTGTGGTGTATTGCCCCATCTCTGTGGCAGCTCAGCCAGCCCCACTGGCCCCTCTGAACACACTTCTTCTGCCATTATCCCCAGTCTGCAACAGGGATTGTCATCTAGAGATGCCCACACATCATCCTCCCCCAAGGATGGGTACACCCATCTCTCTCTGCAACTCCATCAATCACCTGAGATGCTAATCAAACCCAAGTCGTAGTCAAGCATTATCCCTTTCAGCCACCGGGGCAGTTGGGAGAAAGTTAATGGTGAAACTAAAGTAAAACCATCTAGCAAAAGTGATTTAGTAAGACAGTGTATGTTAGTGGGTGAGATATAGATACAGACGAGTGTACTGTATGAAGTAGTGAACCTGTAGCTAGTGCATTTAAAATATTTTGCAGTTGAAAGTGTCAATTAAAATACAGATACAAGTTTTTCTTGAAAGAATTGGGCTTGACATAATTAATAAATTTATTGGAAAAGAGTAGTGTTCTGAATAATTCTGCCTCAAAAATGTCTGACGTGTTTTTGTCTGCCAGAGATGGTTAACAGCTTGGATGCTTGAAAAATAATGTCTGAGGAAGTAGTGGGTGAATGCCTCGGTCCCGAAGAAATGTTTCAAGTGAGTGCTGACATAAATATACATTGCATGCCTCAGTACTCAACCCCAACCATCAAAGGCAGCTACCTGTATATATGCCTGATATGAAATTGAAAAAATAAAGATTGCAGTGATGTATTCTACTTTGTTGCTTCTAGACAGTACACTGCCCCTACACAAACTATAGTACCCTTCTTTGTACGCCTCTGAGGTCTGTGAAAAAAAGTTAAAGAAACAATGACCACACTGTCCTCAGCACATACAAAAGCTGTAATGACCTCATGTGAAAACTTCTATGGTTTGACATTAATGAAAATTAAAGAAGCAACCACAACCCCAATAACCTAAAATAGCTTTCTGTACACACACATCTGAGCAGGGCTGATTTTAGAATGGCTGCAGATGAGCGCAAAGGGCATTATCAGCTTTATCCTAACAAGTTTAGCCCTGTTCAGGTTAAAGAGTACTCAGATAATTAATAAATGTTTTCTCATTTTTCACCAACCAGCAACAGCTTTTATGAGGCTTTCACACAGTCAAGGATGATTAAGGGAGTCCCCTGTATCAATTTTACAGTCTGGGGAGTGGGGGCCACCAGACTCCTTAAAGACTGATGTGTCGGAATGTTCTGCTGATATATTTTTTGCATTACTTTTGAAATAAAATTACTTGTTAGCTACATTTTCACTGATACCCAGAAGAATAATGCATGTGTCCTGGCAATATTTGGTGTATACAGAGATAAATAAATTGGTGATATTTTTTACAAATACACAGAAAAGCAGTAGCAGTACTAGTTTTATACTTATTTCAGCAAGTAGCAATACGTTGTGCAACACTGGTACTGCTATACCAGATCAGTGAATGCTGTTTAGCAATTGTCAAACAGCAGCAGGGGTGAGTTACTTTTATTTACCTCAGTGCGGAGTAATGCCTACCTGTCACTGTCTCTGATTTCACAGACCTTCCCTGATTTTGTTCATAATTTTTCCTCTGTCCTTTGTAAAAATTTTATTTGCTAATAAATCATTCAGGATTACAGATAGCCAATAATTCCAGGCATCAGACGTTTATACGTACTGTCCAAAAAATGCATACTGATGCAAAGGGTGTTATTTTATTAACTTTTTTAAGTGACAGAGTAATATTTAATATTTGTTCCTGATTTTGAGCCTTTATTCTGCTATTATTTTTGGTATTGTGCTGAATTATTCTGCAAAGAAGCTGAGAGGTGTAGTATCTGGTGTTCTACTAGTATTTATAAAACTCCCTGAATGAAAAGACATCCCTGAAGATCTGAAACATCAGCTGTTCTTAAAAATATGAGGTCTGCACTCAAATCAGTTACTCCAGCCTGCTAATCTCTCTACTGCTTACCTTGCTTATGTTTATTATCAGCGTTATCCTAACAGGGTCATACCACAGCTCTTTTCAGGTTAAAGAGCATAATCAGGAAATTAATACATTTTTCCTAACCATCAACTGATTTTGAGGGGCCGCACACAGCCTTTCAGCCACAGCTATTGCAGGGACCTAAAGATGGCTATGTTTTTGGTTTTAGTGGAGAGAATATCCACTAAGCAGGGGTTAACTAAGCCAGAGGCACTATGTCAGTGATAAAATAGTTAATGGAATTGTGAAGCCTGTTTCTTGATAAAACACTATTACTATAACCAGAGATATATTTGAATTTTAAAGGAGATATAAATGAGTTATTACTAACCTGTTTTTTAAAGTATACAAGGTTGCTGTACTAGCTTTTGTTAGTTTGTTAGACATGTTGCAAAATATCAAGATAAGATAACTTGCTGTAGTTGGGGGGGGGGGGCAGGAACCAAAGCTAAACTAAAGCCATCTATGTTTGCAAGACAAAGTAAAGGGGTAGAGATGTAAAGGCTAATCCATTATGTAAGGAACTGGAACAACAACTATGTTTAAATAACACCAGTGATGTACAGCTTAATGGCAGTGTTTTTACAACTGTATCTTAGAAAAAGAATAAAAGTTTTAATGTCATGTTAAATGTACTTAGAAAATGTGTATTAGCATATTTTTTTTTGTTCAAAATCTGTTGTGATCATATGTCATAGACTGTTAACTAGAGTTTGTCTCATAAAATGATCAAGTGCTGATTAAGTGACTGAGTTTTAGCATAAACCGATTATTATCACTATTGATGCATAGCTGCTGATGATGGACTTGTATCTTGTCTGAAAACATGAGCTTGCAGTTTATCGTTTTAGTAGCAAAAGTATCAAACACTGACACAACATTCTTTTTTATTTATTTATTAATTTATTAATTTTACATTTGTTTACCGGGGAGGTCTGACTGGACAGAGCTGCCCATTTTCAGAGGAGGCCTGAGGGAAAAAAGCTCCAGGACAGTTGGTAACATACTATACATAAGATATTTACATGATCATTGTGGTTTACACATGCATTTATAAAATATAGCAGACAATAACATATGATTGCATAAAATATTTACATAAGCATAGTGATTTAGACATACAATTAAACGTATGGCAGGTAGTAACATATGATTGTTGTTCATACACTATATTTAGCAGAGATAATCTTGAAGATGTACTGAAGATAAGACAAGAAAGGAAAAACTAAAAAAAATGCTAACCAGATAATCTTGAAGATTTAATGAAGATAAGAGAAGAAAGGAAAAACTAAAAATACTAATCAGTTTGTCAAAGGAGGAGAATATAGACAAGTTCATATGAGGTTCATTGACATTTTAAGGGAAAGCCTTTCAACTTAGTCTAGGGGAGAAGTTAATCAGTATAGATGGGACAGTGGGATGTAGGTGGCAGTGAGTTGGTAAGTAACTTGTGATAATAAATATAGTGCATCTGTGGGAGTTTTAAAGAAGAGGCTGTATAGTGGGTAAGGGAAAAGTGTGTGTCAGCCAGGTGCTAGGCAGTTGCATGTCCAGGAGTTGTGTAAGTGGGAAATAATCTGTTTTTGAAGATGTTTTTTTTAGGTTGTACCCTGATTTGTAGTGGTAGGGAGTTCCAAGTCTTGGCAATGTTGCTAGAATACATTGAGTCACCAGAGCTGTTATGGCTTTTGGAGATTGCGATTAGTGCCTTGTTAGTGGATCTAAGTTCTCCATTATTGGAGCAGAGAATGATCAGGTCTTGTAAGGCTGGAGTTTTGTCAAGTTGGTACAGTATTTGGTGAGCTAGAAGTTGGTTTAGAGCTAAGGTATTAGGGAGTTTCAGCCAGGAAAGCTGTTTTAGGCCTTGACAGTGGTGGGTGCAGTAGGAGGAGTTTGTGGCTAATGTTGCTATTTTGTTGTAGAATACTGATAGCTTGTTTAAATCACTTTTGTTTATATTAATTAGGACAGGAGAAGCATACAGTAAGGTAGAGAGAAAATGGGTACAAGCTAGGGTAACTTTACTGTTGCTGGTTAGAAAGCTTTTACATATGTAAAGAGTACTTAGTTATTTGTTGATTTTGGTTATTGTAGGAGCTATGTGTTTGTCATATTTCATATTATTGTCAATAATGACCCCTAGTAATTTGGTTTGTATGAGGGGGGAGATAGGGTTATTATCTGATGCAGAAATAGAGAATGGGGGAGTAGGTATTGCTGCTTTGGAAGGATGGAAGAGCATAAGGTGGGTCTTTTTAGGATTTTGTATTAGCTGAGAGCTTGTTAGCCAGGTTTCGGAGGATGTGAAGGCTTCTTGGTCTTGATGTGAAGTTGTTGGAGGGTGGGGACAGAGCAGACTAAGGTGGAGTCATCAGCGTATTGAACCAGGTTTGCTAAAAGGGTGGCTTTGTGAAGATTATTTGTAAATATTAGTGAAAAGTAGGGGTCCTAGGATTGACCCTGGGGTACTCCTAGTTTTACAGGAAGTAAGGGGCAAGGGAGTTTTTCTACTGAACAGCTTGTTGGCATTGGGAGAGATAGTCTTTAAACCATAATAGATTCGGGGTAGTTTAGTTTTAATTCTGAGAGTGATGTTAGAAGTTTTGTATGGGAGACTGTATCAAACACCTTTGATAAGTCAAGGAAAACTGCAGACACTAGTTGGCCGTTGTTGCGCTGCATATTTGCTAGGTTACTAAAATGGATGAGTGCAGTGGTATTGCTATGGTTGAGGTGGAATCTGTGTTGAGTTTTAGCAAGAAGATTGTTGGAGATGAGATGTGTTAGGATCTGAGTGTGGATAGATTTTTTCCAGTATTTAGCCAGTGGGGAAAGTATAGTTATAGGGCAGTAGTTTGTTAGATCAGTGGAGGTGCCAGCTTTGTGTACTGGCATAATGTAGGAAATGTTCCAGAGAAGTGGCAGCTTTTGTTCTGAGATTGATCTCTTAATGATTATAGAGATTGGGTAGGAAATGGCTTTGGTGGCTATTCGTAGGAATTTGGCAGGTAGTTTGTCTATTGCTAGGGTGGTGGGTTTAAGTTTGGTTAGGTGTCTATAAATGCTGTAAGTTGGTACAGGTTGAAGGGTGAAGGAGATGGTGTTATTTGATGGGTTATATAGTATAGTGGAGGTTGAGAAGGGTAGGTCTGTTGGCAGCTTTAGTATAGAGTTGGAAAAGATCTCATTGAATTGGGTAGCTGTGTTTATAGAGGTGGTATTTATGTTTGGATGAGGAGTTGATGATTTACCTGGTTGGAGAATCCTGTTTATAGCGGCTGAGAACTGATGTGGGTTGGTAGTGTGCTTAGTTTGAAATTCACTATAGTATTTTTGTTTGTCTAGTTTGATTTGTTTTTTTACAGTGTTTCTCAGTTCTAAGTATGTTTGTCTATTAGGAGTAGTTTTTGTTTTTGCACCAGGTGTCCCATGCTTTGTCCCTTTGTTTCATAAGTTGTCTAGTGCTCTTGGTAAGCCATGGGGCATAGATGGTTTTAGTGTGGATCTGTCTAGGTGGAGCAAGTTGTTTGAGAAGGCCTAAGAAGATAGTGTTGAAATACTCAACTGCTTCATCCTAAGGAAGTGTTAAAAGAGGTGACAAGTTAGAGTGTTTAAGGGCTGTATTAAGGTTGTCATCTCTGAAGTTCTTAGTGCATCTGATGTGTTTAAGAGAGCTAGTTCTAGTAAGTTTAATTTGGTCTCTGATGAAAAAGGTTGGGAGGTGGTTGCTTAGAGTGTCGGGTAGTGTAGCGAAATTAAGGGTGGAAGATGGGCGATTGGTGAGAATCCAGTCTAGTATTGATTTTTTTTTGAGGTTTTGTCTACCCTAGTAGGGGTAGGTATAAGCTGTGAGAATCCATAAAGGTTAATATGATTTGAGGGGTGGGGTGATTAAGTGAGGTCCAATCAATATTGAAGTTGCCTAGAATAATGGTTTTGTGGAGAAGAGATTCTAGGGTTCTGATGTTATCTCCTGGAGGGATATATGATCCAAAGATATTTAGCAGTTTTTTTGTCTTACATTAGCAAGTAGGATCTCTGCATTATTAAATGCAGGGGTTTCCATGTTAAATAGTCCAACACAGATGCTGTTCTGATTTAGGAGAGTGATTCTGCCTCTTCTTTTAGCTGTACGGTCTTTTCATAGTATGCTATAACCATGGGGAAGTATTTCTTCATGTTTAATGTGTGGTTTAAGCCATGTTTCTTTGAGGAAGATGATGTTAGGTAAGTATAATGCTATGGTTGCATGGAGCTCATTGGGTTTGTTAAGGATGGTTCTTATGTTATGATTTATTATTAGAAGATTGGATGCTTTCTTAAGTAGGCTAGTATTGGCTCTAGGCTGATTTTGGTGATTTGTTGGCCTTGTTATTGGACTTAGGTTGGGGTTGATATCGCCACTTCATAGCAGGTGAGAGACAATGTTTATTATGGTTTGTAGGTATTTGAAGTAGGCTAAGTCACATTGTATGGATATACTAGATTTGCTTTGATAATGGAGGAATTTGTAGGGGTGTAGGTCATAGGTGGTGTGGTTAAAGAGTGAGGGTGAGATGAGTAAGGGGTAAATAGTGAATGTTGGAAGTAAAGTTGAGGCGGGGTGACTTATGTTGGGGATTGTAATGTTGTTGAAGTAGGGTGAAGTTAGATGGGCTGTGATGGTGAGTACTGCTGGTAGGATTATTTGATTGGTGTACATATTTGGTTTGTTAGAAGTGGTAGGAGTGTATAGAGATAACCCTGTGGAATGTGTAGGGGTCCTGATAGTATATTAGTAGGATGGACTGTAGCAACTTTTTGAGTGGAGAGGTATTATGTGTAGAGTATGTAATATGAGAATAAAGGAGGGGAAGGGGTGGTGGTGGTTTGCATGACTGGCTGAGGGATGGGGGCTGGGTGTGGGTGTGGTAAGGTTAGGTATAAAGGAAATGAGCTAGGGAGTGTGTGGGAATGGGGGTAGGGTAGGGGAGTGAAGCGGGCAGAGCCTTACCTAGGAGGTAAGACCTGAAAACAATATCAGGAGTTTGACTAACTAATGAAGGTAAGCAGCATTGTGCCTTAATCACAGGGATTATGCCAGTTACTGTGTTTCCACTATTTATTCACTGTGAATGGAAAAATAACTGCTGTGAAGGGACTTGGGTGACTTTATAGTAAGCAGAATTTTTGTTTGAATTTAGAAAAAGATAACATAAACATAGGTATTAAACTAGAGTCAAACATTCAACATAACAATATCTATCATAAATCACAGTATTTCACAAGCAATAGTGAAACTCCTGTAACAAACTATGTACACGTTCAAATATCAGAGAAAATGTACATAAACCATCTATTTACAGCACAAATACATGTAAAACCTCTTAACTTAAACATCACTTATGGTGTGAAGAAAACATTATTCCATTGAGGGGATATTATCAAATTTCACAACATCTTAAAAGAGTAATTGGTATTTCAAAGATGCTGCTATCAAAATTTATTTCCATAACCTGATTCTATGACAAACCTTGCCTTCCAATGCTTAGCACACTATAACTTTATCATACTAACAAGCACCCAATATACTTCTAATCCCTTTTTAGTTACAATATTTGTTCCAGGAAACAAGCCAAAAAATGTAAAACCCCCAGGTAAGGTCTAAAGATAAAATAAACAAGGCATTGAGCTTATCTCTAAGGAAGCTCCAAATTGCCTGGACTTGAGGGCAGTACCAAAACCTATGGAGATTATCCTCTTCATTCTGTTCACATCTATTCCTTGATACTCCCATCCTCAACTATTCCTTGATACTCCCGTCCTCAATTGCCACTTTGGAGTTACAGTAGACACGATAGAAATGAAATTCTCAATTGTTGATTATAATACCTGGGTCCCTTTTGCAACTTACCTGTTGATCTCTACATGTGAGAGGTCTCCCTTATCCCACTTTTACCATAAACATCTTCTCTGTAACACACTGAGGTCATTATTTCATAAATGCACTCTTTTGCTACAAAAACAGACTTCTCCTGTGGCACTTAGTTAATACCGTGTTTCCTAGATCCTGTAACCTAGATAGGTAAGGAGTTCAAATTAGACATTGTTTAAATACTGTGATATATGTACTGTCATATACTGTTGGCTCTGTGGCAATTACCCTTTACGTAAACCTCTACTTAGGAGACATTTTCACTGGTAGAGGGCTATCCTATAAATTTCTTCTATCTCCAGAAAAACAAAACAGTTTTGGAACATTTCAAAACTGCACAACATCACTTTGGAGTATGACTTATCCTCTGGTGCTAGGTGGTGATACTCTTCGGTATGTCTAATGTGTAACTAAATAGGTAGGTGGTTTGAATAAAGTTATGCTTGACCGCTATGAATGTGTGAATCTCTGCCATGCTGTGTAAAAATGGTTTTTAATGCATAATGTTTTGTAGTGTTATTGTGTGTGCTCTTTAACAGCTTTCTTTCCTTTTTAGCAGAAACATCACCCTATTAAACAATGGTGATGCCATTCATTCAAATATGCACTGTCATAAATATAAAACAATATCTTGTGTGACTCATCCGATTTAGGGAATGTTCTGTACCTTGTGATCATAGGTAGTCAGTTCAAATACAACCATTACTCCTCACATCAATTGTGTCAGTACAACTGTGAATGTGCATAGAGGTAACAATGTTGTCATCCATCTATTTGCTGCATACATGCATAACTGGGATTCATACTGGAAGAATTTCTCTCCGTTTTTCACAGAGAAATGCTTTACTTGATACTGATGATGCAATTTGATGAACTTTAGCTTTCCTAAGATAAGTACTAAGGCTTTTCCTGTGGTGTGAAAAAATGAGACAATGTTCTTTATGTTGTTGCCTTGGTAAGGCATGCATTTCAATCCATGATTATCTACAGATTGTGAATGGTTGCCATTCCAACATTACACTGGCGACTGCATTATGCATCGTGTGTGTTTGGGTATAACTAGCAACAGACAATGTTTTATGAAAAATAGACATATAGAAACAAGTCTTTTAAACAAATTACAGGCACATATTTCACTTACAGAAATAATATGATGTCATGCCTTCAAATACTCAAATATCTCATAATTGCAGCAGCAATTCTGCTGTGTTTGTTTCATTTATCATAATCTCACAGCACTGCTGCAACTTCCACTGTGGCGCATGTGAGTCATACACATCTTGTTAGTCAGAGAACTTACATAGCATGCTGTTTAATTCTACCAAAGGGCAGCAGTATATGAATGTACCGACATTACACCAACAACAGTGCATTAAGTTATTAGCATCCATTTTTAAACTGGACAAACAAATATAAACACATTTTGTAATTTCATGGTAGTGATTTCATGGCAGTCATTCTGCAATTGTTGTGGTATTAGTGCTCCTGTGGTACATGCATTGAGTACTGACTTGTACAGCATATCTACACAGAGTGTGGTTCAACCCTGGACAGTGTGGTTCAACCCTGGACAATGTTTGTAGAAAACAAAGGAATGAGTTTCCTAGGCCAAAAAGCATTGATACTGCATGGCACATAGCTGTGTGAACATTAGCAGAAGTACTTCCTTGTCATCATTCTGACAAATTAATATTATACAAATTATTATCAGAAGTCCTTTCTTACTTCACATATTAATTTCAGTTGTTTGGGATAGGGTCCTTTGCTATCTCCTTTTGTTGATGCAGTCACTGCACAGCTCTGCTGATTGTATAGTGTGATAGGCAGGGGTTTAAATCTGGTACCATCTGTCTGTCAGATAATGGTGTCAGATCGGAGTGATTTGGTCTAAGAATGTAGTTATGGCAAAGTCACGGGGCCACATGTTTATGTCCTCATGTTCCAAGATAGGGGATCCATGCCCATTGAAATAGAAAAGTGCTGTAAGCCCTTCAAAGGTGTTCTTCCTAACACAAACAGTATTCCTATGTCTGTGGCATCGATGGTTGATAGATAGGTTTCTGATATCTGTCCTGGCATATATCTGAGTCTGGCAAGATGCAAGTGTTCAGTATGTCATTGATTCCTCAGAAGCATTATTTATTTTCCAAGCAATAATTCTCCATATTACATCTCTTCATCAAAACATTTATGTATTTCTGTAATTCTTTGGTTCACACTGTAGAGCTTTATAGTGCACGAGTGCTTACATAACATTTCTTACTCTATGGCATGCTGCAACATCAGCAGAAAGTGTGACTAGGCATGCGTTAGTACACTTTCTTATGTGTTTGTGCTGTTTAATTGCTGTTATGTCAGTGTTCACTGTAATTCCTTAGAATCATGCCCAGTATAATCATATAGTAGATACTCACTATTTATGACTGGAGACCTTAAGCTAATGACATGTTATCAGATCTGTGTTATTTGTCATTTGTGTATTTTGACTGCTATTATTTTAACATTTAGGATATACATGAATATACAACACATGGATGTCTAATACATGATTAAAGGTAATATAACCCCCTTTCTATGGATGCAAATAAAAATAAATTGCAAAAACATATCCCTTTCTGATGTGTATTTTCAGCTGTAGGATTAATTTCTACTTATTTATACATGATGACATAGAGAATACAGCATTACTGTTGGTTAACACAAATAATGTCCATGTATATAAATCTTACATGCATTAACTGTGATCTGTACAAACATTCCCCAATGTATCTACTGTCCTTAATAACTAATATCTCAACTCAATATTTTAGTAATATTTGTATCACATTTACTCCCCTTCATTACACTGTTGCTTTGTGTCTTTCTGACATCTTTTGTTAGCATGTTTGCTTTTATTTGTGTGTGTGGGTCAAGAATTGTAAACAGGATTAATTATTATTATTACATCAATATAAAAGTATTTATGTTAAAATGTTCTTTGTGCCTTAAGCACATTTGACTGCATTCCCTGACTAGCTTTTGCCCACTTACCATCTTACCCGTTTCTGCAGAAATTCTATTGTTTTGTGTGTACATTCTCCAAATTTAACTTCCACTGCTTCGTAATTCTTTCAGACAACTTGCCCTTACCTTGTATAAGCTGTCCCTATGTGCTCGCTTACTAGGTTTGCCTTTTGTTCACATTTGTGAGCTTGAGCCTAAGTGTGACCTGTTCATGGCTAGCAACACTTCTGCTGGCCATGAAAAGGTGCTGAAAAACATGTATGCTTGATGAGCAGCAAGCATATTCAATAAGCCCTTGTCATAGCACTAATACTCTTAAATCATGCAGGCTTAGAGCAAAGTACACACAATTGTTAATAAATCGCATGAAATATTTTGTATGGCAACCCCAGATATGGTGACATAAGTATATATAAATCTTAACAGCCCTCATGATAAATGTAACAAAAGCAGAAGAGGTCTGCTAAATACCACAAATTAACACATATCAAAAGAAGACATCTGCTAAATGCCCCAAGTTAAAACAATAATTTTGAGTAAATTATAAGTTTTATTCTACTCGAAAGATGTTGCATCTACACCATTATAGAAAACTGATTTAAAGATCTAGACACACACACACACACACACACACACACACACACACACACACACACACACACACACACACACACACACACAGTCACACACACATTTGCATACTTAAATACATTAACTTCCCTCATAGAATATATATATATATATATATATATATATATATATATATATATATATATATATATATATATATATATCTACAAACACATATGCATACATGCATAAATAGTATCTAGAGTCATCTTTTAATTTCTTTCACTTTCCATCACAGCCTGAGCCAATAGGAAAGACTCTTTGCTGCTTCATACAGCAGCCTCATGAGCCACTTGCTGAGTGATGTTTCTAGCATTCTCAAATCAGCAAGAAGCATATCTCTGAACCTGCCAGTGGAAGAAATCTGGACAAATCCAGAAATAACGGGCGACAAAGGCCCAAAAATAGGAGACATAAAATATTGCCTCTATAAACTTAGAAAATTGTTTGAAAGACAGAGTTTCCCCTTATTAAATATTTTCTGAAGAATATGAATTATGATACGGAATGACTTCCATTCTTTAGTATTATTTATTGAGTTTAATTCTCTTTGATTTGCCAGAAAACTGCAAATTTTATGAGGAACAGACCAAAAATAAGAGGCATAAATCTGGACATTCTGTCAAAATCTGGACAGTTGAGAGGTATGGATGAAGACCTGCAATAAGTCAAAATATAGAGGATCATAATCAGTCCACTCATCATAACCTGCTTATTATGTGTTCAATACATGGATGCTGAGAAAGTCATCTTGAGAGCACACAGATTCATACATTGATAGGTTGGTAGGTTCATAGGTGTGTACTAGGCTAATGGCTCCAGGGCCTTTACAAGCCTTGCCCATTGAAGTGCCCTGGCATTGTGCCACCCATCGTTAGTTCCCAGTACCTCTATCAAGTAGAGCCACTGGAGTGATCCCCGGGTTGACCTTTCTATTTCCCATCCACTCATCAAGATTTCGCTTGACGAGGGCTAGTGAGGTGGTCTGCTTGACATGTATGTGAAGTCTATTCTAGAGCATGGGTAGTCTCTGAGTTATGAACCTGTCCCTCCAGCATGTTCTGTTGATTGTGGTAATGAGACTGAGGTTTCTGGATCATGTGGTGCGGAAGGATTGGGATTTCTTTAGATGTAGCATTTCTAACAGAGCTGGGTTAGACATGCCTTTGTAAGTCAAGCAGAGATCGCCTCTTAGTAGATGATATGAGACAGAGAATACCTGGAGTTTTTTGAGTCTGTCCATGTAGGACATGTGTTTAAGGCCTAAGATTCTCTTTGTGATGTACTTTTGTGGCCTCTCCAGCATTTGCAATATGAGGTACATGCCAAATGGGGCATTCTACTCTATGATTGGTCTAATGAGGGAAGAGTAGAGAGAAATGATGACCTCTTTCTTCCTGGATGCAAAACCCTTGGTAATGAGATGTGCCGCAAAGAAGGACTTTCTGACCACAGTGGGATTGTGGTGGTCGAAGGAGAGGTTGCTGTCAAGCTGTGTCCCCAGATCTCTTATAATGCCTTCAGTGTTCAGTGCGCTCCCATAGATGTGATAATTAGTGGGAAC
The DNA here is from genome assembly GCF_019279795.1 of Protopterus annectens. Classification (NCBI taxonomy): domain Eukaryota; kingdom Metazoa; phylum Chordata; order Ceratodontiformes; family Protopteridae; genus Protopterus; species Protopterus annectens. The sequence continues at coordinate 1,647,882,247 of NC_056743.1, read as the reverse complement.
TGAGTTTTTCTCAATGGGGATGACAATGCATTTTTTTACATTAAGCTTAAGGCCATAGTTTCAGTCATTTGTCTCAGTGTAACCTTTCTTTAGGATGTCTGCATCCCTTGGGGAGTTAATAATGGTTCCACCTTACAGTCATCTGTGAATTTGGTCAGCCAGAGTTCCTCTGTGCTGGCCTGGACTTCTGATAAGTAGTTGCCAAACAGGAGAGGACACAGGACCAATCACTGTAGGACTCCACTCATGACTGGTCAGTAGTCTGACTTGCAGTCTGCTACTTTCACACTGTGTGTTCTATCTGTGAGCCAGTTTGCAACCCACCTAACGATATAGGGGTTGATACCTAGTTTGGTGAGTTTATCAATAATTCCTGAATGAGGAATGGTATCACAGGCCTTGTCCAGATCAAGGTAGGCTGTATGAACTGCCTTACCTTCATCCACCTCTCTGATGACTGACTCAAAGAAGTCAACCAGGTTGAGCAGGCATGATCTACCATTCACAAAACAAAATTGTGTGGGATCTAGAGTTTGGAGATTCCCTATATCCTTGTTAATTAGGTCCATGATGATGCTCTTCATAGCCTTACATATCAGACTTGTCAGGCTAATGGGGCAATAATTTTCAGGGTCTGTAGTTGCTCCATCCTTTATGGAGAGGGATGACTGTAGCAGTGCGCCATTTGGTAGGGACAAAGCTTGAGGTGAGGCTGTGAGTGAACAGAGCATACAGACATGGTGTCAGTTCACTTTGTAATTCATGTAGAACACAGCCAGGGATATTGTCGGATCCCATGGAAGCTGTATTCCTGGCCTTAGATAATGCAGCTTTAACCTGTGCTGCAGTAATGCAGGGTGTCTGGGATTCTTCCGGTATTGAGATTAGTCCTTTAGGGGAGAAAGAGGGGTAAAGTTGCCAGTGAATCTTTTGGCCAGTATGTTGGCAATATCTGTTGGCTCAGTATAGGAGGTACCATTGTGCAGTAACTCAGAGCAAATCTGGGTACTGCCATGGAGATTCTTGATATAACTAAAGAAGGCTTTGTGGTTGATGTTAGTGTCTGCTGCAATTCTGCCTTCATAGGTGACTTTGGGGATTTTGATGAGGGATCTCAACTTTTTGTTGAGGCTAATAAGGGAATTTTTCCAGTCTTGGGACTTCACTTTTTTCTGCAACAGTTTCTTCACTGTTGTAGAGTTTATTAATGGGGCCCACCAGACTGGCTTCCTTTTTTGGAGGAGAGTATCTTGGTTCTGTTGGGTATGGCTAGTTCCATGCATTTATGTATGTGTTTGTACAGTGCATTGGTGTATGATTCAGCAGTCGTGCATCTATTTTCCATTGGCATGTGTGCCGTGAAGTTAGCCACCTCTGTTTTTAGGAATCCAAAGTCAGCTTTGGAGAAGTTTTTCATGGTGGATACCTTTGCGGGGGAGGGTGAGATGTGGATTTCAATGGTGATTATTTTGTGGTTGGATCTAACCAGGGAGGAATTGACTATATGTGTAGAGCAATGGTTGCCCATGTTAGTAATAACCAGGTCAAGGATGTTTGCTTCCTCTGGTGGGGGGAATGAGCTGGTCCAGGGCACTGGAATTGATGAATTCCAGGAAGCATTGGGGCAGTGCATTGGAGCTTGAGTAGCTTTCCCATTTGATGGAGGGGTAATTGAATTTTCCTAGTATGAGAGTGTTGGGCTAGACCTTGATAGATTCCAGGGTGCTTAGTAACATGGAGTGAGAGTCTAGGGACATGGTTGGTGACCTTCAGCAAGCTATGACCTAGATTGCAGTCTTACCCAATGTTAGTTGTACCTGAAGTATCTCAGATGCATTATGGTGGGCTACTAGTCTGGAGGTGTGCATATCCTTTATGAATATAAGGACACCACCACCTTTGGAGCTTCGGTCTATGTTTTGGGGCTGAAAGGTGTGGAATGAGTTTTAGCCTGGTAGCACAGGGGTGCTTTCTGCTGCTTTAAACCAGGTCTCTGTTACAGCACAAATGTCAATGTTCTCCATTTTGAGGAGTGCTTCGAGTGAATGCATCTTTGTAGTGTATGGAGCTTTATCTGCTCCAGGTACTCTAATTACAGGGAACAAAACTGTCAAACAAAAAAAAAAGCCAAGTGTTTCACTAGCTTTCAAAACACTAAAGCACTTACCAAGCACTGTCAGAAAGACAGTATATCACAGTCCCTTATGTTTACATTCACCTTGACTCTCAACTGTCCAGATTTTAGCAGAGAATCCACATTTTTTCGTCATATGTCTGGTCTGTTCCTCACAAGATCTTTAGTTTTCAGACAAATCTCTGAGGACTGAAGTCTCGAAATAATGATATACAATTCAGTTTCAGCCTATAGATGAACACATTCCTGTTATTCAGTCTACTTTCTAAGTTTATAACAAAATGTTAGAGACCAGTATGAACAGGAGGTAGAAGCAAAGCTGTTTTTATTCTATCGCTGTTTTGCTAGTCAGTACTGGCAGATTTTGACTGCCTAGAGTGGGATCTGACCCTAATGACTGAAGCAGAAGGGGTGATTAAACTACACATATGCGGAATTCCAAGCAGCAGAAACAAAATGGAAAAGTCAGAAAGGTGACTACTATATTTCATTTAAAAATATTAGCTAACATTCTGATTTTAAATAAAATGCCATTTTCGTTTTTCCCACTAAGGGGGTGGGGGTTGCAAACTAGCAGCAGTACCACCATCCACCCCTGTGTGCACCAATGCAGCAGTATATATTCCTCCAGTTGAATAATTCTCCACTCTTTACTGCTGCCATATTTTTTCCTTATTGTTATGCTTTTTCTCACAGATTCATAACTTCATAGGTTCACACATTACCTTTACCAGACGATGATTTGCACAAACAGCAGGCGTGAATTCGTGGCTCCCCTGCCAGTCTTTAACACCGGATCTGATGGTGGTCATGAAGGTACACTGCTTAATATGCAGGGGGGTTCTGTTCTAAAGATGGGAAGGTATTGGGTAACAAACCTACAATGCTAGCAGATATTGCTATCTTACAATGTAGATTTAGGTCTTTGGACTAAGTGTATGTGTTATGAAGGTGGAGAAGACCATATTTTTGTAGCATGAAATCATTTATTTATTTATTTTTATTTATTTATTTTATTTTACATTTGTTGACCGGGCTAGTCTAGCTGGATATATGTCCATTTTCAGTAGAGGCCCGGGGAGAAAAGCTCCAATGGTTACGATAAGTTTAAACAAAGATAGGCAATACAATACAAACAGGTAGAGAAAGAGGTTGTGATTATACTAAGTACACAAATACAATCAGAGCAAAAATAAAAAAAAAATATCTTAATTAAAGGTTTTTTTTTTTTTTTTTTTTTTTTTTAACCATTACATCATGTTTCATTGCATGAAACATGAAGCAAATGCTGCCTCTCAATGGCATGTATAAGACTCAATAGAGGAAAATGGATTTGAACCTGTAAGTATAGCTTAAATGGCTTAAACCAGAGATTTCTTTTTTAGTTTGTAATCTTTGTAGCCTTTCAAATTGTAGACATTGCTTAGATAGGTACACTACTAGCACTGTACTTAATAATAGGTCTAGTTAGAGTGGATTGTTGATAATATGTTAAGACAAAAAAGCTTTATTAGGTAAAATTACTTCCTTGCTAAAACCAAGACACAGTGGTTAACAGGATCTGGCCTCATGTCAAAGAGGGTTAAAGACCTTACTGCACCCTAGATAACCCATATTCAATCAATGGCATGGGTGCTTGAGGGATGAGATAGCAGGTGGGAATACACAACCATCACAAGCTAACCACTCATGGCTGCCTAGGTCCAGATCTGTAGCAGATCTAAGAGTCTAACAAGCTCCCTGTTGCAAGTGCTATACCACTTAGGTAAGAAGATTGTACATGAACTGAAGCACCATGTGCCTCACATAAGCAGTGATTGTGGCTCTCAAACTTCTGCTATGTCATAGGAGGAAGTTAGGGCCACACTCCTCTGTACCAATAAGATGCTCCACCAGCATTATTGATGTCATCAGTAGCTCTGGGTGTAACTTACATTCAGGGTGGATAGGGGGTCTGGTAGATCCAGCAAACAAGGAGAGGAGTTGGTGGCAGGTGACGGTGAGCCACAGGGAGGGGGAAGGCAAAACAAATGTGGTCATTAGAAAGCTCTTGTCTACATAGAAACTCAGATGTTTTGTGGGTGACACTAGTAAAATGATAAGGGGTGGGGCAGTGACATTACCAAAAGTAACTATGCTCCTCATCCTAAAATTTAAGATGAGCTCATAGCTAACAACGTAGGTAATAGTATGATCCAGGCACTGCTGGAGAACATGGAGGGAACTGACAAATGTAGTCAATCTGCAGTCATCCACAAACTCGGTTAAAGACATTAGATGCTCAGTTTTCACTTCTGAAAAGTATGTGACGAATAAGAGGGGGCCAAAGTGTGACCCCCTTGGATTACCTCTCGAGAAGTGATACTCCATACCTTAACAATGTGAGGTCTTTCGGCAATCCACTTTGCTATAATGTGGACATTGTAACAGTTAACACAAACAGTGGAGAGAAACAATGGCTTTGAAATTGTTTTGTCACTGCAACAGAAACAAATAATTCAGTTCTGTCCTAGTAAAGGTTATAAGCAACATGGCCTTGCACTTTCTACGGTGATTTTCTTCTTATTTCTTGATGCTAATAAATATAACAGTAATATGTCTACAAGATTAGTACTATAAGCATGAATGTGGAATAGAAAATTTTTGCTCTTGAAATGTCATATGGAAAAAATGAGAATTACATGGATTACAAGAAGATCTAATCAGTCAGTAGTCAAGATAATGTATTTATTTATTTATTAGCATTTGTTTACCAGAAAAGTCTGACTGAGCTGTGCCCTTGCTCAGCAGAGATCATGGAGATTACTTACATTGTTTCATTATTTACAGTCAGTTTTACTCATGAGCAACCGTTCCATTATTCAGACATCCTTCACATTGGTTACATCATTTGCAAATAGATTTGATTAAAAATAACAGTTACATGGGTTGTATACGAATGTATTCTTTTAATGCGATGAGATGTACTTGGTACAATATCCTCAATATGTATGGAATGTCAGGTTTATGCAAGAATATCTTAGGTTCATAGGTTCATAGGTTCATACTAGGCTATCTGCCCGAGGGCATTTATAAGCCTAGCCCATAGTTTTGTGGCTTACGCCACCCCTTTAGTTTGGAGAAACTATGCCCATTATTTTGCTGTGCCTCTGTCGAGCAGTGACACTGAGGTAACCCCTGGGGTGTATCTGTTACTATAAAGACTTGTTCAAAAATCAAGAACACAGATAAGATGAGTTACAGCAGCCTAAAGAAGGGCAGGAGGGGAGACTGTTCTCGGGAAGGTCTAATATTAAAACTAAAATGAAAATAATTTGATCACATAATGCTAACACAGGATTCTGTAGAGAGAAAGAGAGAAGACTCTGACAGTGTGAAAAACTGAAGGCTAAAAAAGGAGGGGTGGCAGATGTTAAGATGGAGAGACAGCATTATTAAACTAGTGAATATGAATTGACAAGAACTTAAGGAAGCTGTAGTGGACAGACAGCTGTATAAAGTGCTTGAGGTCACAAATTGTTAGAATTAATTAAATGTTTAAACAACAACAACAAAAACACCATACAAGTACTATTGTAGGAGGTTACTTTACACGGCCTTTGTAAAAGTAAATAGCAAAAGCTCCCCAATTATGTGCTGGCATAGGTAAGAATTACTGGGAATTTTTCCTTCTTCCTGTTATCATGATGAATATCATAATTTCAGTTTCCTCTCTTAATGTCACTCATTGTACTTTTGTCACTTAAAGCAACCTCATCTTTTGCTTTATGTCTCAGAACTAAGTTGTCATCAACTTCTTAACAGCCAACTGTGGATTACAAATGTAATTTATTTCAGCAAAAGATGCAGATATTGTATAATAATGTTGACATGATATCCTCAGCAAAGGACACTATCTGGCACGGATGTTATTTGTATACATAAACTGAAAGCAGCAGTGAACTTATATATGACAGTCAGGATTATCCTTGCAATGTGAACCTCAGAATGATGACAGACTTAATATGGCTCCATCTCATGCATCAATAAAATATTAATTGACATTAATAAAATTATGCAAAAAAATCATTTCCCAGGCTGTGTGTTTATCCTTAATATTTTTCCAGATCTTGAAATATGTGGCGATTATAAGCTGATTATACATTAATCTCATCTCTTACAATACAGAGTAGACATTTAAAATAAAAAATAAATACGTTTGTATAATTTCCCCATTCTTAATATTCATAAAAGAAAAAAATGTACACAAGAAAAAAAAAAGCAAGCAAGCCCAGCTCCATTGTACAGGGAGATAATGCCCTACTCTGTGTTTGGCTTGTGGCACAAGTGCTGTAGGAGAAATACAGGAGATGGTTAGAGAAAGCTGCTGACACCTGATCCCCCATCCTAGGGGAGAATGTCTGAAGCACTGTTTACCTAATACTTACAGGACAATAAATGTATGGCTGCAGCTGTATACGCTAGAGAAACTCCATACATATAGTGGTGTGTTACACTGATAGAAGGCCAGCAGGTGTGGTCAAAAGCATATTTCCTCCATCAGCAACCACCTGACTGTCAACTCTGAAGGAAATGCATGGAGTGACAGGGCTCCCACCGTGGACATAGAAAAAATTAGGGCTCTTGAAATTGTTGGGGAATAAATGGTATTGGCTGTCACCCACAATGGAAGATTGAATGGGTTCAACTTTGTGGAGGTTAACAGACACACAAAGGAAAGAAGTGGAGGGGAAAATATGAAATCAAAATAAAAAAAAAAGCACATCAGTGTGGATGTCAGAAAACATAACTAGTTTTGCTGCAATTTAGCTAAGTGAAATACACATCTTAAAAATGATCTACTCCATAGTGCCATGATGACACTGTTGGATCGACTGTTATATGCAGCATACTATTCTGGCCTTGCATACCTTAAAGTATATTGGTCATATATATTTTATTATCTTTGCACTCCATCACATAGTGCACAAAGTGCTGAACAGCAATTTTATACCACAGATGAATATTTATGGACACTGTTTATGTAAGGAAAAACTTTTGAAAATAACACTTTTCCCCTATGATCATTCCAGTGAATGTAGAAAGTATACTTTAACTTCAGTGACACCATGGTAGAGAAAGTGTGAAGTGGTCCACAGACATTAATGGGCACACTGCAGGGACATGTGCATTCATGTCTGTTGATGGAGTATGGTAATGCCATGAGGAATACACTAAACTTATTTTTCCCATGGTTTAATAAAAAATGGCTAGAGGTTTCGTTATTAAAAATCTTCAGACAGATACAAATTGAAAATGATGCAAATGCACTGCAGCTCTTAACTCACTAAATGACTTTTAATGCACCCATCAAAATGAACAAATTAATATATAGTTGTGAAATGCAAAGGGTCAGAGCTTGACAATCTTTGTGCTATTTATCAAAATGCCTTGTCATTTTTACTGAATACAGTGTTGATGGAGGAAATATGCTTGTGACCACACTTGCTGGCCTTCTAGCAATATAACACACTGCTATGAGTGTGGAGTGTCTCCAGCCTATACAGCTGCAGCCATACATTTAAAGTGTAAAGTAATTCAAAAGTAATGGACTGTTCTCAAGATTTGTCATCTTTGTGCATGGCTCTTTATTCAACAGATCTAGCAGCATGGGGAAATTAAAGATATTAATAATAGTATTTTTGTGAAGACCCTCTAGAAAACAAATCCCTGCTATACCTCTCAAAGATTTTTGCAGAATGTCCTGATTTCTGCCTCATATTTTTGATCTGTTCCTTATAAAAAATGTGTTTTTTTTGACAAATCACTGGGATGATCTAAAGATTAAAGTCATTTAATAATGGCATACATTTAAGTTTCAGACTTCATATCCATCAGAAAATGCATGCTAACACAAATCATGTTATTCTAGCAATTTTCTAAGCTTATAAGAGCAATGTTCAAAATGTGTTCCTATTTTGGGGCCTTTATCCCCCCATTATATCAGGCTTTGTCCAGATTTCTTGAACTAAGAGGTTGAGAGATATAATCCGTGCTAATTTCTGTGTGAGCTGATCTAATTGGCATTTAAGATCTTTGCCTTTACTTGACTGCTAGGGGTAGTACAGGGTGTGTGAACACCAGCCAGATAAACATTGACACTCAGCCTCCCTTGGCCTTCTGTTCCACATTAAATGAAAATGAGTTCAAAACTGCAGTCCAGAGGGATAAAAATCAAATTACCTGAATAAGCAGTTTTGCATCTTTGAAACATGACCAGTCGACTTAAGAACCATTTTCTGCACACCTACTTAGATGAAACTTAAATTTTGAAGATAAAACAACATAGGCAGTCCTACACACATTCACTGTATCAAGTAGCCATTTCTAAAGTATTCCAGCTCACTTATGACAAACATCAGCAGAGCTTCTGCGCGTCAGTAGACTGCTGACTGCAACACCTTAGTGTTTGGTGAACTGACTTTACATTACAGTCATTCATTTATTTATTTATTGCATTTGTTTACCAGGAAAGTCCACTGGGCCTTGGAGAGCCCATTTTCAGTGGAGGTCCTGGGAGAAAAGCTCCAAATACAAATTATACAGAACATACAGTTTCAGTTACATTAATGTTAGAAGGCTATACAGTAATAATAATAGGCATGATTTTAAGATAACACAGTATAGTGTACATGTCAGAGTTAACACTGTATTAACAATAAGTAGCTGGGAAATGGATTGATGAGGGGAATGTCAGTGAAAAAGACAGGGAGGAATAGGTTCAGGAGTGATAGTTAGGTAGGTATAGAGAGAAATGATGGATATCCAGGTTGGGTAGGTAACAGGGATAGGCACTTCTGGAATGGGGAGGAATGCATGGATTATAAAGAAGTTGGAGAAGAAAAGCAGAGGGGTAGAGTCGGGGTAGCAGTGTCCGAAGAGAGTTATTTTTGGCATAGGCATAGGCATAGCCAGCAAGAGGAGAGATGTTATCTAAGTGTCCTTTTAAATAGGGCAGGGCTACTGATGGAGGTTACAGTGGATGGGAGGGAGTTCCAGAGTTTGGAAACAGTAAAGGAATAGAGTATTTGGCTGGCTGTTAGTTGAGATTTGTCTGCTTTGAGCAGGTTTTATTTTCTGATCTAAGGGGTCTATTTGGTTGGTATAAGGTCAGCAGTGAGGAGAGAGAAGGGCATGATGTGGGTTTGTATATTAATTTATGTGCAGTAGTTAAGTGTAGGAAGTTGAGATAGAGTGGTTATAGCCAGTTTAGTTGATGTAAAGAGGAGCAGTGGTGTGTTGAGGATCTAGCATTTTTTGTGAATCTGGTGACCTTATTGTGACATGTATCTAACCTGGTTTTGAGGGATGAGTGAATACTTGTAAGGATAGGGGCACCATATAACAGGGATGGAAGTAGAAAGGCTGAGGTTAGTGCCTTTTTTGCACTATGGTTAAGGTAATAGTTCTGCCTGTAGAGGGTACTTAGTTTCTGATGTGTTTTTTTGATATTGTTGAGAATGTGGATGTCAAATGTGAGGTTTTCGTCAATGATGACTTCTAAGAGTTTGTTGTTAGAGACAGTTTCAATGCTAGTATTATTCAGGGAGCAGATAGAGAGTTCAATCCTATTTAGGGGGTTGTTTTTTGGGAGTGAATAGAATCAGTTTTGTCTTGTTTGGGTTGAAAGCAAGGTGGTTGTTTGACATCTAGTTTTCAGTGGATGTAAAGACTTGTTGGGTTAGTAGTTGTAGCTCAGAAGGGGTTTTAGCAGAGCAGATGATTGTAGAGTCATCTGCATATTGGATCACGGTGCTATGGGTGAGGGAGCTATGGAAGTCATTTATAAATATATTGAACAACAGGGGGCTCAGTATGGAACCGTGGGGTACACCTGTTGTGATGTTGAGGAAGTGAGAACAGGATTGTTGCCACTTTGTTGATTGATATCTGTCAGAGAGATAATGTGAGAACCAGTTTAGTGTTGGAGGGGAAACACCTAGGTTGCTGAGTTAGAGAGCAGAAGGAGGTGAGATATGGTGTCAAAGGCTTTTGAAAGGTCAAGAAAAAGAGTGGAGACTATTTGATTGGTATCACGTGCTCGATTTACAGTATCCAAAAAGGAAATGAGAGCTGTGTTTGTGCTATGGCCTGGCCTGAAGCCATGTTGGGTTGGGGAGAGAAGCTGGTTATTAACTAAGTGGTTAAGGAGTTGAGTATGCACACATTTCTCTAATATTTTGGTCTGGTTGAGGTATGCAGACATTCTGCAGTTTATGTCTCAAGGTGAAAAGAACTTAGAGGGAACCATAATTCTAATTAACTACTACCTTGTTTCCCATATCCAAAATACCATACTGACATGTAAAAACTGGCAAAATGTTTACTAAATAAATAAATAAAAAATAATAATAATAAAAAGTAAGTTCCTGGATG